>NC_140598.1:5888908-5988908 GCF_057381915.1 Diplotaxodon limnothrissa | reverse complement strand
TCTCTTTCTATTTACAAACAAGGGATGTTTCCATATTCTCTCCACCTGTCTAAACGAAACACCCAGCATACATCATTAAACATACACGCACAATTAAGGGCATGCTGAGGTTTGTCACATGGAATGTAAATGGAGCTGGCACCAGAGGAAAGAGGTTAAAAATATTTAACCAGCTTAAAAAACTACAGGCAGATGTTGTTTTATTACAAGAAACTCACAAACCTGTCACAGGTTTAAACGAACTTAAAACACCTGAGTTTCCTAACGTGTTTGCAGCCGGTTATAATTCTAGACAACGGGGAGTAGCAATTTTAATACATAAAAATGTTAATTTTACAGTACTCGATACAGTTATAGATCCAGAGGGTAGATTTCTAATTATTAAACTATCAATATTGAACAAAAAACTATGTATTGTTAGTATATATGGTCCAAATGTTGATGAACCCTCATTCTTCCACGGTTTTTTTAGTGCACTCTCTGAACACCTTGATTGCACACTCATTCTTGGCGGTGACCTCAACCTTGGACTAAATGAAGAAATGGATAGGCTCAACACAACAGGAACTCAGCGTAATTGGCAGTCCACAAATATAATCAAACAGTATATGAACGACTTTGGTCTTTGCGATGCATGGCGCTCTCTTCACCCCACCAGTAAGGAATATACTTTTTTCTCGCATGTTCATCACTCTTACTCTCGTCTGGATTATTTTTTGGTCAGCAGCTCACTGCTGTGTGACATTTCAGACACTGAGATTCATCCTATAGCTGTCAGCGATCATGCTCCTGTATCTTTAACACTAATGCACAAGAATAATACTACGCCAAGTAAAAACTGGAGATTTAATATATCACTACTTAAAGATGAAGACTTTATTAAATACTTTAAAAAGGAATGGACTTCATATTTAGACTTTAATGACACTCCCGGAATATCTGCTTCTGTTCTATGGGAAGCAGGGAAAGCTGTGATGAGAGGTAAAATAATTTCTTTCTCATCACACAAAAAGAAAGAAGAAAACAAAAATATTCAGGAATTAGAAAAAAACATCAAATCACTAGAAGAAGCCTACGCGTGCGACCAAGATCAGGAAACATTGAACAAAATATGCAAAACAAAACTAGAATTAAATGAAATTATTAATAAAAAAACACAATTCCTTATACAAAGACTTCGCTTGCAGAATTTTGAACACAGTAACAAATCAGGTCGATTTCTAGCTAACCAGCTAAAAATAAATAAAGAAAAAACAACTATATGTGCTGCTAAAGATTTATCGGGGAACACAATATATGATCCTGGAAGAATAAACAACATTTTTAGGGATTTCTATGAAACTTTATACTCACCACAAATAAACCCATCTAAAAATGAAATTGATCTGTTTCTTGACAACGTAACTCTTCCAAAATTACTAGACAGTCAAGCAATGGAATTGGATTCGCCACTGACGCCAAGTGAACTCCAGGAAGCCCTGATAAGTATGCCCAATAATAAGGCTCCAGGTCCAGACGGCTTCCCTGCAGAATTCTACAAAGAATTCTGGACAATTTTGGCACCAGTATTCCACAGCATGTTGCAGGAAATCGAGGAAAAGGGCAGACTACCACCAAATATGAATTCTGCCAACATTAGTCTCCTGCTAAAACCAGGCAAAGACCCTTTATTTCCCTCAAGCTATCGTCCAATTTCTCTTTTAAATGTAGACCTTAAAATAATCTGCAAAGCTCTCTCAAAGAGATTAGAGAAAATGACCCCCCTCTTAATTCATCCTGACCAAACTGGTTTCATAAAAGGTCGGCACTCCTCAACAAACACTCGTAGATTACTTAATTTAATAGACTACTCATACGATAAAAACATCGAAGCCATAATATTATCTCTAGATGCAGAAAAAGCATTTGACAGAGTTAATTGGAAATTTTTATTCGCAACTTTACACAAATTTGGTTTTGGAAACTCTTTCATAAACTGGATAAGAATATTATACAATTCCCCAACGGCTCGTATCAGAACAAATGACCAGACATCCTCCAGCTTCTGTCTCCTGAGGGGCACCAGACAGGGATGCCCACTCTCCCCCTCACTTTTTGCAATTTTTATCGAACCTCTAGCAGCAGCATTTAGACAGGCTACAACAATTAAGGGCATAAAATGTAAGAACATAGAACATAAAATCAGTCTCTATGCGGATGATGTGTTGCTTTTTCTGCAAAACACACAAACCAACCTCTCTGAGGTAATTACTTTAATAAACTGGTTTTCAAGAGTTTCAGATTATTCAATTAACTGGCCAAAATCTACAGTTCTCCCCATTAACTGCTCCTTCCATAATTCTTCCTCTGCCCCACTGCAATCCGGAAATATTAAATATTTAGGTATTAATGTCTCTCCTAAGCTTTCAGACTTAACTAAACTAAACCACATCCCACTTCTAAAGAAAGTAGAAGGCGATCTGACTAGATGGAAATCTTTACCCATATCACTCATGGGAAGGGTCGCCACTATAAAAATGATGATCTTGCCAAAAATAAATTACTTATTTTTGATGATCCCTAACAAACCATCACAAGATTGGTTCAGATCTCTGGATTCATATATTTCCAAATTCCTTTGGAAAGATAAACCTCCGCGTATTAGCTTAAAAACGCTACAAAGAACCAAGGATAGAGGAGGACTAGATCTGCCTAATTTTCACCAATACTTCTTAGCCAACAGGCTTCAGTTCATCTCAGACTGGTTAAAACATACCTTCTTAGTTGAGCCCTGGCTAGATGTTGAACAGGCACTATGCAAGGATCTAGAGATTTCAGACCTACCATTTATTAGCTCAAACATCAAAAGACATGAATGCTTTAAAAGTATCAACATCAGCTTTTCTCTAACAGCATGGTGGGAGTTTCTAAAAATAACGGAGTCTTCATTAATCCCATGCAAACGTACACCTATCTGGAATAACCCTGACATATTACAAAACAATAATATGATTAATTTCCCAGAATGGAGTTGTAAAGGAATTAAATACTTAGAACATATATTAGAGGGAACAGAATTTATTCCATTTGACAGACTAGTTGAACAATATGGGATCAACAAGACAAGGTTTTTAGAATATCAACAAATTAAATCCATAGTAAAAAAGAAATTTAACCTCAGTCAAGTTGAATTACAAACACCACTAAGTGCGGCACATTTTCTTACTCTTAAATCCCCCAAATTATTATCTAAAATATACAGAACACTTTCTAAATTAGATGAATCAATATCCCTTCCTACTGCAAAGTGGGAAGCAGATTTATCAGTCAACCTAGACCAAAACTTCTGGTCTCAGATTTGCTTAAAAACTTTTAAATTAATTAAAAATCCCAGTCTGCAATTAATACAATACAAAATACTTCATAGAGTGCACTATACAGGTCATCGGATGTTTAAGATGGGCTTTACATCTTCCAACAACTGCTCACACTGTCAAGGCAATACACCAGACAATTACATCCACGCTCTTTGGTTCTGTCCACCAGTGCAAAAGTTTTGGCGCGAGATATGTGAAGACTTATCAAAATGTCTGAAATGTAACATTCCAACTTCCCCCTTAGTGTGTTTGTTGGGCAGCTTAGATAATGTCACTTCAGAAAAGAATATAGCCCATATGATCTTCACTGCCCTATGCATAGCCAAGAAAACAGTCCTCATGAACTGGAAAAATAAAAATAATCTTAATTCTAACCAATATAGAAATTATCTATTAGATTACATTAGTCTTGACACAGCCTCTGCCACCACATCAGATCAATTGCTCTGGGCCCCTTTTATCAGCTCCATCACCTAGTGGGGGTGGGGGGTCATAGTTTGGTCCCGCCTTCACTGTTGTGATTGGTGAGGGGGTAGGGACAGGCTTAGGGCGTCGGGGGGTTCCCCGGAGGCATCTTCCTTGGGGGGCTCAACCCGGGGTAGCGGTCACGTCCGGTTGAGGGCTCTGTTGGCTCTCAGGTAACTGTTTCCTCGCGGCTGCGTGCAGCGGGGCTAGGGGAGGGTCTGTGCTGACGGACGTGGGTTACTGACCTGGCAACCTGGCTGCCCCTGGGTGGGTCCGGGATGGGCGTGAGGTTCTGGGGGTGCTCCGTCTCTGGGCGGGGGCCCGGGCCGGGCCTCGGGGGCTCGGGTCCTGGTTGGTGTGTTGCCGGGGTTGTGGGCGGGTGGGTGCATGGGGGCCCGGCCCTGGAGCAGGGTGCCGCCGGTGCATCGAGCCGCCTGGGGGGCTCTTCAACTGGTGGGGGGGATGGTCACATCTGGCAGGAGCTTTCTTCTCTCAGGAACTCTCTGCAGGAGGGGGAGATACAGGAGAGGTGGAGGAAGATCTCAGCCTGGGCGTTTACCGTCTTATGTAGTCTGGAAGATGTGTGGTTGGTGGGGTGGGTGCAGTTTTCTCTGTGGTGGGGTTGGGTGGACTGTCCAGGGCTCTGTGGAGCCGGGGGGCGCTACTGCACTGGGCCCCGGTCTGATGGGCCTGGGCCCCCCTTCCCTGGCGGGTCGCGGAGGGTGGGAGTGCCTACTGGGGTCAGCGGGGGAGCTGGCCCCAGGGAGGGGTTACCTGCCCCTCCCTTCCTTCCCTCCCCATCTCCAGCTGCCTCCCTCTTCCCGCTCCTCCACAACCACCCACACATGCAGGGCCTTGGAGTGGGGGTATGTCACCAGGGTGCAGAGGAGGCTACCCCCCCCCCCCTGTCCCCTTCTGGCTGCCTCTGCCTCAATTTTATCCCACAACTTAGACATTCACATTATTCACACTCTCATTACACATACATATAGGATCTTGGGGGTGGGCACAATCACGGAGTCCAAATCACCATCAGGGTGTATACCTCACCCCTGACGTCGTTGCCCACCTCTCAATTTTAAATACACTTAGTCATTGAGGGCTAGCAGGAGGGACCATGCGCTTACCTGCTGCTCCTTGGCAGGTAGCTCCATGCCCTCCTGGGTTTTAATTGCACCTTAGAACACATATGCATCAACACTACAATGAGCGGGTGGAGGGAGGTTTGGAGTCTTCTCCCACCCCCATTCTCTGCGGCCTGCTGGAGCGGGGGGGCTAGTAGGAGGAGTTGGCCGTCCGACTGCGGTCTGGGGTGTGGGGCCTCCCTGCTGCTGCGGAGTCGGGGTGGTCTGCCTCTCCCCACCGCAGGGAAAAGGGTAACACCACCTGGGTCTGGGTGCAATTCCCCCCTCCAGGGGCAAGGGTACCTAGACCCGGTTTGTAGAGTACGCTTGGGGAGTGTGATTGTGTGTACAGCGTCTCTTTATGTCTGTCTCCACGTTGGTTGAGTGTGGAGTGAGTGCATATGAGAGCATGAGGGTGGGAATGGATGTTTGTGTCTGTGTGTGCCTGTATGTCTGTGTCTATATGTCAGGTTGGGTATCAGACGCCACCTCTCTGGGGACACCTCAGGCCCTCCAAGGTTTGGAGGCCTATCTCCACCCACCACCACTTCCCCTGCCGGTGGCGGACTCCCTCAGGTGTCGGTGTGTTGGTGGTTCTTTGTGTCTGGGGGTGGGCGTCCGGGTACACACCGGCTCACTCCTTGGCGGCCGCTTGTCGGGGCCTGGGGCCTGGGGCTCGCTCGGGCCCCTTTGGAGGTGGGGTGCCCCCGGCCTCTCGGCCTAGGGCTCGGTCACTCAGGCGCAGCTGGGGGCCGGCGGAGCTCACGGGCGCGTCACTGCAACCCCCCCTGGCTTCTGCTCCGCGGCTGCTGAGTGAGCCCTCATCTGGGACTCTCCTCAGCTCTTACTGGAACAGTGGCGCGGCTGCCCCTCTGTTGGTCTTCCATGGTCTCTTGTGTTCTGGGGGCCTCTGGATGTCTGGAGTTTTGATCTCCTCCATACCCGCTTCACACCCTGGAGGACGGGGCTGTGGCCCCCCCACACTCCCTAGCAGATCATTACATGGAGAAACCTTTGGAATGCAAGCATGCTGATCCACACAGGTATGCACACATGGGTATTCACAGACGCGGACTAAAGCTTTCTTGGCTGCTGCCTCAAAGCACACTGTGCGCTGTCTATCTTGCGTGCTGCACAATATCGTTTATTACTTAGTAAATACTGATATCTATGACTAGCTAGTTTATTGTGATGGTGCTTTGTTTTCTCTATTATTATGTTGCTCTTTGTTGTTTGCTGTCTCCTCTGTTTGTTTGTTTGTTTGTTTGTTTGTTTTTTCTCCATACAGGTGACCCAGGAGTTTTTTTTTTTTTTTTTGTCTCTCTTCCCCCCCCTTCTCACCGTCTCTTCTCCCCTTGGGTTTTCTTTCTTTCTCTCCCCCTCTCTCTCTCATTCATTCCCCCTGTCCTATTTATTAAAAAAAAAAAAAAAAAAAAAATGACAAAGGATGAACTGAAGCTCTGCCATCACGTAATGTCGCATACTGCTGTTTCTGATGTCATTTAAAAAAAAAAAAAAAAAAAAAAAAAAAAAAAAAAAAAAGGTGTCCTCCTACACCAGGGGTCTCAAACTCGTGGCCCGCGGGCCAATTGCGGCCCGCAGGACGATAGTTTTTGGCCCCACCTTAATATGAAAATGTAATGTTAGTTTGATAATGTATGACACTTTACAGTGTTGTGGGCGGAGCTGAATTAACCCACCAATCAGGGTGGATATGGATCTCAGGGGACACCAGCCGGGCTTGATGCAAGCAGGGAAACATTTCTCAATGAGTCAAAGTTCCAGCAGCGTTGCCCTGGAGTGTTTCTTTCTTTCCTGTGCCTGGCTGGCTTCCTCCTTTCTATTGGGCAAACGCCGACATTCGCCCCAGCGCGCTGCGTTCACAACACTTCAAAAAAAGTTGTTTTTTTAAGTTGCTGCCCAGCGGGACATTATACGTATATGGATTTATACACACGTCAGTGGGATTTAAAGTTATTTTTCCACAGAGAGAGATCTCATATTAACTCTCACAGTGATGCGTAGGCGGCGGGATAAAAGAAAAGTCATGAACTCAATGCAGCCCAATTTAGTCTGCAGTCACATAGCGACACCTGTTCATCGGCAACAACAGTCCCCGGTAACCCGGACTAATTATAGGGTCGCACCGTAATTTGTGGCTCCATGTTTTTATTTGCATCACTGCGTTTGCATTGCAGCAAACATGAACATTACATATATTTCAATATAATGTAAAAGCAGTCAAAACAACTAACATCAGAAACAGCTGATGTTATTTGTTATATGTCACGGTGTCATTTCCGCTTCTTTCTCCTGTAACAACAGCCCGGCGCCGTGAGCAGTCGCCTTTTTTGCGCTCGCTATCCCTGCACTTTCTACCATCTGCAAACGCCACGGTGTTCGTGTCGTCATGAAAGACATGAACATCGAGCGTAAAAACAAAGGAGACTGCTACCGGCTTTTTATCTGCCGATCGCCGTGCTACGGTTGCAAGAAAAAGAAGCAGAAATGACGTTCTCTACGCGTTGACACGTTCCCCGTCCGTCGGCTAAACGCTTGATTGAAACTTCAATGCGACAGTGACACCAAGTAGAATTATAAATGTCACATAGCCCCAAACATGTCTTTTTCAAAGCCTGCGGTGAAGAGAAAGGTTGGTGATGAGCACCGACAATTTCAGGAAAAGTGGGAAATGCAATATTTCTTTGTTGAGCACAGGGGCACCCCGACCTGTCTTATTTGCACAGAGAAAGTTGCGCTGCACAAGGAATACAATTTGAAACGTCATTACACAACTAGACATGCTGAGCTGGATGCAGAATACCAGGGAGACGAGAGAGCGAACCGGGTTGCCAGTCTTAAAACAGATCTACTGAGGCAGCAAGATTTCTCCAAGAAAGCAACCAAAGAGAATAATGCAGCAGTCGGAGCCACGTGGTTAGTGAGATGATTGCTAAAGCAGGGAAGCCATTCACAGAAGGTGCATTTGTCTAAAAGTGCATATTGCAGGCTGCAAATATAGTCTGTCCGGGAAAGAAAGGTCAGTTTAGCAACATCAGCCTTTCTGCCAACACCGCAGCAGATCGCATTTCTGACCTGTCAAGTGACATTTATGACCAACTGTGTGAGAAAGCCAAATGTTTCAGTGTATACTCAGTCGCTCTTGATGAGACCACAGACATCACCGACACTGCCCAGCTCCCAATGTATGTCCGTGGTGTTGATGACAGTTTTGAAGTGATGGAGGAGCTGCTCACAGTAATGTTTAGTTAGTAAAGTTTATGGGCCCTGTTAGAATCAATATTTCATTCTCATTCTGTTGTTTGAGAACAATAACAGAAAAATGTGCACTTGAGAACAAATTTATTGTGAATTCAGCTGTGAATGTACAGTTTGGCATTATTTAAGCTTCCATTTCCAAATGTTAGCTGACACTTTATTAGGTACACTGGTATCTATCTCAGGTACACCTGTGACCTAAATGTTCCTGCAAACAGACTCCTTGGAGACCCCTACATAAATATCCATGAACTATCCAGCTAGACTAGTGTGTCTGTCCCTGAAAATATTCCTGCATGTGTGATTGTTCATGTGTCATCTGCAGGAAACAAACAGGAAGTGAGTGAAGGACACAGGAAATGTTTCCAGCTCTTTCTCCTCTATCAGATTTTCTCTCCATACCTGAGAGTGTCCAGTCTCCAGCCTGGATCCTTCAGTCCAGCCGACAGCAGCTTAATTCCTGAGTCACCTGGATGATTGTAGCTCAGGTCCAGCTCTCTCAGATGGGAGGGGTTGGAGCTCAGAGCTAAGGCCAGAGAAGTACAGCCTTCCTCTGTGATCAGACAGCCTGACAGACTGCAGACACACAAAACAACAATCTATCTGTCAACAGTTGTTTTCTCTTTGTCACAATAACATCTATCCATTTACATCCATTCAATGTAACTTTATTTATAAGTGACAATTCCCAAAGGACAACAACAGTCATCTGAAGCTGTTTAACAGTGTAAGGTAACAGCCTCCAATATTAGAGAGAAAGCCCCAACCATCAGACAATTGTGGAGATACAGAAATTCTTTTATTGCTGCCATATAATCTGCATCATTATAACTGCATTAATAATGTTCTTTACAGCATTATTCCATCTAATAATATTTCTCACAGTATTGATATTGCATTAAAGTTGTCTATTGAACATGTTCATTTGAGGATCCTTCCATTATGTTAACTTTTATTACAAGTACGGTCAGAAGTATTTCATACACATTGCATATTTGTGCTTATGTCGAGTTGATGTTCGGTTCATTAAGGGTCTTAAGCTTCACTGGCGTGACTGTCCAGGTGATCCATGCTGAGGGAAACTAGAACAGGATGATTGCATGGATGCTTACAATACATATAACACATATAATCTAGGAATGCGTCAGGCCTGAGGCCTTAACTCATTTGGTGTCTCACTATATTTACTCTACTTGGCAACAGATGACCAGAGTCAATAATTAGCCCCAGAGACCCTGAGGGCTTGAAGTTTATTACCTTGTATGGAAGGTGTTACAGAAAAGAGAAGTTCTGTGTCTGTTTATAGCCATTAAACATGTACAAGATGTACCATTAACTGTGACTAATGTCTGGAACATATTTTACTCTGACTATTTTTATTGACGCCAAGGGGGGGCGTATACCCCACTGCTTTGTAAGTGTCCACAACATGTATTTTTGTCAGAAGACATAGGCTGATGTTTTCTCCTGTGTGTTAATAAACTCATCGTTTGATTGCACTTCTCTGGGGCCTCCGTGGTTTGTCTCACTGCTCTACATTGATAGATTTCGCGACACAATCCACTGTGAGCAGCACTTGGTGATGGTGGGAAGAAGAACTCCCTTTGACACAAAGATCCTCCCAGTGAAAACAGGCTCCAGGAGGAGCATCTACCATGACTGGTTGCAGGGTGAGGGGAAAGAGAAGAGATGAGCTCAGAGAGACAAGAACAAAACAGAGAGACAAAAGTTAAGGACATGCAGTAGTGACATATAAAAGCATCAGGAGTGAAAAGAGGGGAGAAGAAAGCAGAGCATCATGGGAAGTCCACCAACAGCCTGAGCCTATAGCAGCATAACTAAGGGATGGTTCAGGGTCACCTGATCCAGCTCGAACTATAAGCTTTATCAAAAAGGAAAGTTTGAAGCTGATCTTCAAAGTAGAGAGGGTGTCTGTCTCCTGAACTCAAACTGGGAGCTGCTGCCACACCCAGTCCAACATAGCCAGGCTGAGTCGTTAGATTAGTCCAACGTAAAGTCAGAAAGTCATTATTTATGTCTCATTTTAGTGCAAATGTAGAAAAACTGTCCAAAAGTTATTTCTAAATCTGATATTAAACAGTTTAAATGGTGAAAAAAGCTGTAAAGAAAACAGAAAGAGTCAATAAAAGCCTCTTTAGAGGGTCACCAGTTTAAAACTCAGACATTTAAACTGGTGATTCTCCTTCTCTGCTCCATTTCCTCTCTAGACTTCCTGTTCCTAGGAGGGATTTGATTGGCTGAATGTCCTTTTAGCCTTTCTTTAGTTCTTTGGGTGCTAAGCAAAGAGGAAAACACACGAGTCATGTGACGTGACATAAGGAGCGCTCTGATTGGTTGGGATTGACAAACTATGGTGCTGTTTGCAAGCTTCGCTTTGCAGAGGCAAGAAAATCTCTTAGATAGGGATGAGATGCTCCACAGTGACGTTTCCACACTTTGGAGCTTCTGAAGTGCAGATGTTTGGAAACGCTGCTCCAACGTCTGGTTCAAACACTCAGATCACGTGACCTCAGCTGCCACAGGTGGCATACCTGCGGCTTCCAGGCATTGCCAGTCTCAGGAATTCCCATTTTTCATTGACTGGTCTTTTTGACCCTTTTAATGGCTGAATGATGCTTTTATATCACTGCTTCAGTTTATTCCACACACATTCAGTCCTATCAGCAGAGAGAGAGCCACACACTGTCTGTAACATCATTAGAAGATCTCAGTAAAAACAGTAAAAACTGCTTCAAGGACTAAATCAAACAGGCACCAGGGGTCCGTTCTTCGTACCGCGCTAAGTGAGTTAGCTGGATGAGATTGTTGACGATTTCGCGTGATCCTGGATCGTTCGGTTCCCCGAAGCTCATCCGGGACTTGCTGTCATAGCAACAGATCCGTAAGCGTAAACCTGCTCGGGAGCAGGTTTACTTTATGTAAACAGGATTAGATCGCGGCCACGCAGGTATGTCCGCTTCATTTATACGAAAGCAACAGCGATATTCCACCACTGTTTCACCATAAATAAATAACATCAATGTAACTAAAGATAATGCAGCACTTGATCCTTTTATTGATGTCACACAGATACATACAGGTCATTTCCTAAAAAAGGGAAATGTACTATTAACATTCTATTACATGTATGTGATTATTACAGATGTAATTCATATTTCAGAGTAGTAATCGTAAATTACTTCGTGTAATCAAGATGAGAGACCACGGCTATAAAAGCGAAGGTGGATTTGGGAAGTCTGTCGCAGCCATGTCCTGTCCGTATACGCGAGCCACCCATTGCGGAAGGTGCAAGATTGATAAGGAGAGTCCTCAGAATCCAGCGTATATTGCGGGACAGACAGGATCCTTTAGCTCAGCGCGACAGTGTGCTCATTGAGAGATATCGATTTTCCCGTGAGGGTATTATTTACTTAACCAACTTGTTGACGAGGGGGTGCAGGACCACCACCTGTCTTTTGTTGCTCTGCCCTTTTCTTGGTTGCTGTTATAAACAAACAAACAGATTATTCCAGGGTCTCTTTCCAAGAGACTAAAAGCAATATAAGTGATAAATATTACCATTCTGTAGAACATTCTTATATTTCACTTTTACTTGTTCCCATGTTCTAGTGGGTCCTGTTGTGGCTCTAATGTGAAAGGGGATATAATATAACATATTATAATATAATATAGTGTAATATAATATTGGATAATATAGTGTGATATGATAAATCTACCCTACCGCCTACTGGTGTTGGCCAGAGGGGCCGATGGCGCGATATGGCAGCCTCGCTTCTGTCAGTCTGCCCCAGGGCAGCTGTGGCTACAACTGTAGCTGCCTCCACCAGTGTGTGAATGTGAGAGTGAATGAATAGTGGCATTGTAAAGCGCTTTGGGTGCCTTGGAAAGCGCTATATCAATCCACTCCATTATTATTATTATTATTAAATTACTTACGAGTTTAATTTGTCAGCAACTTCCTGCCAGCCCTCTCTCCTTGCTTTTGCAGCCTTTGCAGTGTTCCCTTGCGTTCTGATTAAACTCTGAAACTCCTGAAATCCCTCACTCAAGAGTTCTTGCTCTGCTGCCGAAAAATACCGAGCGCGCTCCTTCGACATTTTCGCCGACCAATCAAAGGGTTGCCGATCAATGTTTCTACTATCGACGCGTAGCCCCTGTTGGGCCACCCAGTGATCTCACATTACTTCATCCAGCTGTACTAATCGTCAACAACAGGTGTGTTCGGAGAACCGGAATAGCGAGCTCACGGTTAGCGCGATGATTTGGTCTTGGATGTGTCATTTGATCTTGGATGTAGTAAGCGAGGTACAAAGAACGGGCCCCAGTTTTCAGCTCTGTCTGCGCTCTACTTTTTTCTACTTACAACAGAAAATAGGATGTACTGCATTCAGGGATATCATCCTCACTGTCAGCTGTTACTCACAGACTCTGTGTAGAAATACAGAAAATACTGATCCTATAAAAAGGAAAGCTAGAAAAACACATTGATTCCAGGCTCTATTTTCCTTTTTGAGTCTGTCAAATCCAACAGGACTTGTGCAGGTTCACTATGAGCCAAACTCCAGACTGACAGTGAAACATCAGGCCAGTGTTAGAAGGTAAAGTTCAGGAAAGTTTTTTAATGGTTCAGAAGATGTTCAGCTGAGGACGACTTAAAGATGTGCGTGAAATGGAGGCTTCTGATTGGTCAGAATGAGCCTGTGAAAATGGGACAAACTTTGTATAAAGAAAGAAAACACATTTAATCTTTTCATGGAAATGTATCTTTTTCAAAGTGATTCCAAATCAAAGCTAACGCCACGCCAGCTTGTAACTTTGATTGACAGTGTGTAGAACTGATGACACAAACTCCCAGAAAACCTCAAAGTCAACATAACGCATCCAAAGCTTCACGGCTGGGAGCAAAACATGAGGCCAACAAACAGCTGTAAACCTGTGTGCCTATTACAGTAAACACAGCAGTCTGTTATGTTTGACTAAACTGATGTATTGTGTGTCTGTAGTTGTGTTGTGAACTGTGCTGGGCTCGTCTGTGTCCCCGTTTCACAGAACAGCATCTTCAAGATGGCACAAATGCTTCCAATGTTTCAGTTTGACGAAGCCTGGCTTTGCCCATCGCTGCTTTTAAAACAGTGTTTGTGCTGCCAAGGACATCTTGTATTGGTCTCATGTCATGAATGGGAGTGTTTCAGGAGGCAGACTGAACCTTTGATGAGTTTGGTGTCTTAAACTGAGGAATGAAAGGACACGAGGAACAAACTAAAGAGAATCTAAAAGAGGCCGGCAGCACATGAGGAGGAGAAACTGACACTGACATAAAGACTGAGGGAAGGACAGAGCCATCTATACAGCTGAGGTCAACACAGGAGGGTCATGTGACACAGCTGAAACTCATCCAGACAACGTCTGACACCAGAGACCATACTTACCAAAATAAAACAGGTTATAATGAACAAAAATGAGTGGAACAGCGGAGTGAACTGAGCAGCAGGAGGGAGGGCGTTTCTCCAAAACATGTGTCCATCAAAATTATGGACAGTCGTGTATATTAAGTAGACTTGTTCAGATTTGTCCAACACTTTTCTCTGTCAGTGTTTCACAGAATATCATCAAAGAGTCATGATAGTTACCATTAGTGTCACTGTGGAGATGCTTATTCCAGCATCACTGACTTCATGGTTCCAGTTTCCATCACTAAGGACTACATGTAGTGATCCTGCTGTTAGCCATGTTAGCATGTTAGCTCCAACAGGTGGTCAGTGTGAGAGCGGTGATATCAGTGACATCTAAACAAGGAAGGAAGAGACTGTTGAAGGCAGCGAGCTGTGACTGCTGTGAACAGTGTTCTCACACTATTTTCTCCCTGTGTCAACATACATGAGGCTGCTTCAGCTGCAACACACCACAAACACCTTTATACAACTAAATATACTCAGAGCGCACTGCTGTGGTTGCTGTGGTAACCATCCATATATCCAGCTGTTTGGGGCCGAGTCTGCTTCCTCATCCTAGGGAAAAACCCTCAAAGTTTCATGTGTTTTTGACTTGAAGCTTTTTGTGATTTGGTTTTATTTGTTGTTCTACACACACAATAATGAAGAGCACATGTTTATAGTGGCACATTCAGACCAATGACAACAGTCCATTCACACTGACCTCCTTCCAGCAACTTTTAGGACAGCCAATAGCAATTTTCCTTACTGAGGAGTTGGCAACATTGCCAGGAGCAGTGGGTGAATGGCAGCATCACCATGAAGGATTAGAATAAAAATACATCATCATCCACAAAGAAAACCAGTCTGAGTGTCTGATGCTCTCGTTATAAAACCGCAGTCGCAGCTTGTGGCTACATTTAGCTGGTTTGCTAGTTAGCTGGTCTGCTAGTTAGCTGGCTTGCTAGTTAGCTGATTTGTTTGTTAGCATGGAGCTAACCTAACTCACTAGAACATTTGATGCTAAACTGTCTAAACTGTGTGAACAGCTTTCATTGCTGCTCTGTGTTACTCTCCAGCCTCTCTTTAACTCAGTCCTCTCAGTTTTTTCCTCGTTACAAACTAGAAAACCTTCTTTTTCAGCTTTTCCACACCCGAGCTGTGGCTAAGGTGCTACCAGCATGCAGGCTCGGTCTGTGTCACTCAATAGTTACACTCCTCACCCAGACTAACACCACTCCACAAATTCACCACTAGGAGGCGCTAAAAGACCACATACAGTGAGATCATCACTAAATGTCTGCTGTGTCTGACGTAGGGTTGCCAACCGTCCCTTGAATAACGGAATCGTCCCGTATTTAGAAAGAAAAGTACACGTCAGTGGCGCGGCTGCCCCTCTGTTGGTCTTCCTTGGTCTCTTGTGTTCTGGGGGCCTCTGGATGTCTGGAGTTTTGATCTCCTCCACACCTGCTTCATGCCCTGGAGGACGGGGCTGTGCCCCCCCCCCACACCCTCTAGCAGATCATTACATGAAGGAACCTTTTAAAAAAACAAGCGCGTCCATGCTCACAGGTGTACACACGGGTGATCACACCCACAAACTACACCCTTTTTGGCTCCTACCTCAAAGCACACTGTGTGCTGTTGATCTTATGTGCTGCACAATAATGTTTAATATTTAGTATTTACTGTCATATTCCCATAGATCATTGTGATGTTGTTTATTCTATTACTCTTGTTCTCTTCTGCTTGTTTTCCTTTTTCTTTCTCAGCAGGTGATCCAGGTGATCGATAGATGCATTTTTTTTTCCTGCCCATTCTGTTGGTTTTTGTCTTTTGCCCTTCTCCCCCGTCCCTCTTCTCAGCTGTTTCTCTTTCCCTCTTTCTTTCTCCCCTTCTTTCCCCCAGTCAAGTCTGTCCCGTATTCAGCAAGTGAAAATAAAATAAACAATAAAAGGTGAATCAAATGGACCATTATGGCAAGGCTGGGATGGTCAATTTGGTAAAGTAAATCCGTTGGGCATCTTTCTTTGCCTTTAGACAACAATTCTGATGCAAAAGAGCCAAACGGGACAGGCAAAATAAATAAATAAATAAATAAATAAATAAATAAATAAATAAAAAGTACACGTCCCGTATTGAGCTCCAAAGGGACGCACTTTGTCCTGTAATACAGAGAGAATCAAAAGTAGTCTATAAATGTTAATGGAATTAACGCTTTGTTTGAAAACATAATTCCCAGCCCCTCTCCTGCTTTGTGACCAATGACCTTACGCACGAGTATGACAATTCAGATTACCACTTATCTCATTGGTAGAGGAAAGGTCGCTCGCTGAGAAAATACCAGAAGACAACAGATGACCACAAAAAGAAGCATGGCCAACAGGGAAACAAACGCTGACACTGCGGTGCAAGTCTCGGACGACAGTACACCTTCGACCAGCAATGTTTGTACCCCACCGAGAAAGAAAAAAAAAAGGCTGCATAAGTGCAGGGAGGAATGGGAAAATGAAAACACCTCGCTGGAAAAAGTGCGCGATAACACCTATAAAGCGCACTGCACTGTGTGCCGTCGCACTTTTTTCATAGGCCATGGTGGACTGGCAGCATGCTTCTAGTGGTGGGCACATGAGTGGCATGAAAGCTCAGGGAACCCTTAACCAATTTGTTGTTCACCAGGCCATGGCAGCAGAAGATATGGTATGTAGACATTGTTGTTGTTTTTAAACCCTCTGGTTAAGGTTAATGTGAACATGTGCAGTGAATATCAACTCTATGTGGCCAGAAGTGTGATAATATAATTTATTTTGTGTAATAAACAACTGCAAGGATAGATGATTACAACGAATAGATGACTAATACATAAAAGTAATACATAGATTAATAATGATGATGAGTTAAGATGCGTAATCATGGGAACAAGCAGGTTTACAAACGCGAGCAGCTGATTAGCATTAGAAAAGCTGAAATAATACCTCAACTGAAGCCAGCTGCACTAAATGCACTTTATGTGGACTGTTATAAGAATGTTTTTCTTTCTATTGTTTTCTATAAATTTATATAATTTTAAGTTAAGCAGGACAGAGTTCTTTTAAAGAAAGATTAACTTATATTCTTTAAAGTTAAGCATGACAGGCTTCTGTTTAAGAAAGAGACCTGTTTTATTGTGTTAATGTTGTCATTTTGCGCTACAAATAAATGGCTAAATGATCATTTGTTTCCCATGTGTTCATATCACAAAGAATATGCATCATTAAATCAACTTCAAGTCAAATGGTTAAAAAAATAATTTCACACACACAAAAAAGAGCTAAAAAATTCACCACACTTGGAAGGGTGGAGACAACTGGGTCGCCCGGCCCTGGCCACGAGGTGTCCCAGGAAGTTGGCAACCCTAGTCTGACGGTGACTTGGGTTTTTACTAACTGGCTACATGAGCATGATTAGCTGCAGTTCTATCTTTGTAAAAGAGACTCAGCAGCAGATTAGAACCAAACAGAAACATTTCTACTTTTTCTGCAGCACCAGCTGGATGCATGGAGCCTAAACTCCAGTGACAATGAGACACATACAGTGTGACTGCTGTGACTTTACAGCTGGGCCTCATTCACATTGGACTGTGGGAGGAAGCAGAGTATCTGAAGACAACCCACACACACTATCACCCTTATTTAGAGAAGTATAATGAATTAACTGATAAAGTAATAAATTATTTGATATTTCAATGAAAATACTTTTTAACAATTGTTTAGAAGTCAACAATAATAGTTAAATAAAAAGAAGCGTCAAATCAATAAACACGCAATAAAACCTTGTACAGCTGAAACTCATGTAGACAATGTCAGGGGAGGAAGTAAAACTAAACCTTTGACACCAGAGACGAAAACTACCAAAATAAAACAGGAAGTTAATAACAACCATGAGTGGAACACCTGAGTGAACCTAGTAAAGGGAGAATACATCATCATCCACAAAGAAAACCAGTCGCAGCTTGTGGCTGCAGTTAGCTGATTTGCTACTCAGCTTGGAGTTAACTCAGTAGAACATAGAATGCTAAACTGTCTAAACCAGGGGTGTCAAACATATGGCCCGTCGGCCAAATTCAGCCCCTGAGATAATTTCATATATCAGTTATTAAAGAATTTTCAGGGTTGCTGATATTCCATGGCAGCAGGGCTGGGACTTTATTCTGATGGACACATCATGTGGCCAATCACATTAAGAGACAGCCTGGGATCATGCCACTATTTAAAGAAAGGGATGGGGGCAAACGTTCAGAAGAAAGCAAGCCTAGTGGTACAGGCCTGGTACACACAGACACAGGTTTAAATTCAAGCGCGTCAGGAAAAAGTGAAAGCATAAAATGAGCAGCATCTGGCTGAATTTCAGTGATATTGGAGACGGCAAAGCTGAGTGCAGAATTTATAAATTAGAAGCTGAATAAAGTGATACCCATTTTCCATTGTGAAGGACAAAAGGTTTCAAACTTGTCCAGGCCTTAAGGTCATGTCCGTTCTCTTCTTAGTGGTAGTAAATGTATAAAATTAAGACTAATGAAAACACTGAATTAAAATTGCTTCCTTTAAAAACACCAAGCTTACAGTTCAGTTTTGAATACTACATATATAAACTATATATAACAAAGTGCCTTTGAATGGCAAGGATGCAGAAATGTCTGTATGTAGCACAGAGCCAGTGCTCACGGTCTGAATGAGTGTCACAGACCTGAATGTGCATTTAAAGAAATTTATAATTAAATTTCTAATTATGATCTTCAGCACCCAACACCATGACTATGTACATATTGTCGGGTGTAAGAATATTTGTGTTGTGTTCTGTGGATTCAACTCTGCAAACTCATCAGTAATTTCATCAGCAAGTTTCTACTTAGACAGCAATAAAACAGAAAGCAGTTCCCAGGAACTACTTCTTGTTTTAGAATCTTTCAACATAAGAGTACTTTGCACATCAGAACACCCCCATATCTCCTCTTATTAAAGGATTACCTTATTATTAATTTGCTAATTCTGCCAGTTGATTACAAAATGCTTGATCTCACCTGAGAGTTTCCAGTTTGCAGTGTGGACTCTTCAGTCCTTCAGACAGAAACTTCACGCCTAAATCCTGCAGGTTATTGTTACTTAGGTCAAGCTCTCTCAGATTAGAGGACTGAGAGCTGAGACCTGAGGACAGAGCTTCACAACTTCTCTCTGACAGGTTACAGAGACTCAGTCTGAAAAATAACAGAAAAACAATTTAAAAAAACTCACTTTTGATCAAGTGTAATGAGATTACATAACATTTAGCAATATTCCATTCTCTTTTTGTCAAGAAAGTAACGAGCAACATGTGGAAACAATCAGAGAGAGAACAGAGAACAGAGCAGTAAAAGATCAGTGGATAGTTCAATAGGCTTTTGGTATCAACAAAACGTGCCAAATTTCTTTATTTTGTCATCGTTTAAGAAGAGTTCATGATTAAAACTCAGATAACAACTCAAGGCCAGGTCTGGGTGTAACTTTGATGACAGTTACACCCAGAAAAATTTCAGAAATGCCGACAGGTATTCAGTATTGAACAAAATGAGTACTGATTATCACTTAACAGTTGTATACACTTTTCAGACACCAGCACTCATAACTGTGGTTTTGGGGGTTATTTTGTTAGTGGTTTTAGTTGATCACACCTGCTTTTTGTCAACAAGCATATGAATACAAATGTACTTACAGAGCTTTGTTGGAGGCTTTGACCACTGGCAGCAGCCTCAGAAGAGCCTCCTCTGAAGCAGAGTATTTCTTCAGGTCAAACACATCCAGATCTTCTTCTGATGACAGTAAGATGAAGACCAGAGCTGACCACTGAGCAGGAGACAGTTCATCTGTGGAGAGACTTCCTGATCTCAGGGACTGTTGGATCTCCTCCACTAGAGAACGATCATTCAGTTCATTCAGACAGTGGAACAGATTGATGCTCTTCTCTGCAGACAGATTCTCACTGAGCTTCTCCTTGATGTACTGGACTGTTTCCTGATTGGTCTGTGAGCTACTTCCTGTCTGTGTCAGCAGACCTCGTAGGAGAGTCTGATTGGTCTGCAGTGAAAGACCCAGGAGGAAGCGGAGGAACAAGTCCAGGTGTCCATTTGGACTCTGTAAGGCCTTATCCACAGCACTGTGGTGGAAGTGTTTCTCTACAGATTTTACTTCTTTTTCAGGTTTTTGTTTCCAAAACAATATAGACCATATGGACTTTGTTTGTTGTTGTTCCAGCAGATTGAGTCCAGAGTTGATGAAGGTCAGATGGACATGAAGAGCAGCCAGAAACTCCTGAACACTCAGATGGATGAAGCAGAACACCTTGTCCTGGTACAGTCCTCTCTCCTCTTTAAAGATCTGTGTGAACACTCCTGAGTACACTGAGGCTGCTCTGATATCGATGCCACACTCTGTCAGGTCTGATTCATAGAAGATCAGGTTTCCTTTCTGCAGCTGATCAAAAGCCAGTTTTCCCAGAGACTCCATCATCTTCCTGCTCTCTGGACTCCAGTGTGCATCTGTCTCAGCTCCTCCATCATACTTGACCTTCTTCACTTTGGCCTGAACCACCAGGAAGTGGATGTACATCTCAGTCAGGGTCTTGGGCAGCTGTCCTCCCTCTCTGGTTTCCAGCACATCCTCCAGAACTGTAGCAGTGATCCAGCAGAAGACTGGGATGTGGCACATGATGTGGAGGCTTCGTGATGTCTTGATGTGGGAGATGGTCCTGCTGGCCTGCTCCTCATCTCTGAATCTCTTCCTGAAGTACTCCTCCTTCTGTGGGTCAGTGAACCCTCTGACCTCTGTCACCATGCCAACACAGTCAGGAGGGATCTGATTGGCTGCTGCAGGTCGTGTGGTTATCCAGAGGCGAGCAGAGGGAAGCAGTTTCCCCCTGATGAGGTTTATCAGCAGCACATCCACTGAGGTGGACTTCCTAGGGTCAGTTAGGATTGTAGTTTTGTGGAAGTCCAGAGGAAGTCGACACTCATCCAGACCATCAAAGATGAACACAACCTGGAAGTCTTCAAAGCTGCAGATTCCTGCTTCTTTGGTTTCAGTAAAGAAGTGATGAACAAGTCCCACCAAGCTGAACTTTTCCTCTTTCAGCACATTCAGCTCTCTGAAAGTGAATGGAAATATGAACTGGATGTCCTGGTTGGCTTTGTCTTCAGCCCAGTCCAGGCTGTATTTCTGTGTTAAGACTGTTTTCCCAATGCCAGCCACCCCCTTTGTCAGCACTGTTCTGATTGGTTCATCTCTTCCAGGTGAGGCTTTAAAGATGTCTTCTTGTCTGATGGTTGTTTCTGGTCTGTCTGGTTTCCTGGATGCTGTTTCAATCTGTCTGACCTCATGTTCATCATTGACCTCTGCAGTCCCTCCCTCTGTGATGTAGAGCTCTGTGTAGATCTGATTCAGGAGGGTTGGGTTTCCTGCTTTAGCGATGCCCTCAAACACACACTGGAACTTCTTCTTCAGCTTAGACTTAAGGTTACGATGACAAACAGCAACTGGAAGTTCTGAATAATAATAATAAAAATACAACTTTAACAATCATATTTTACAAAATGCTGATGACAATTTCTGACCCACTGAGAAATGACTGAACACACTGGTGTCACAAGTCTCTCATTTATCCAGCAGCTTAAATCTTTAGATAAATCCTCTTACGTCTCTGCAGACGGTCAGCCAGCTCCTCCTGCTTCATTCTCCTCAGGAAGTCCACTGTGATCTTCACAAATGCCTCTCTGCTGTTTCTCCTCTGCTCATCATCCTCCCTCTGAAACCCCAAGCACTGGGGCTTATTTGGATTCAGAGCCTTCTGGATCTTCTTCAGCTCGTTCTTCACAAAAGTGATGATGTTGTCCTCCAGCAGCTGGAACAGAATATTTATGAATGAGCCACCACTCTGAACCTCAGTATCCACAACGTCCACTTCTTTACGATCAAGGGGCATATCATCCACGACCTCTTCACCAATTATAGGTTTGACTTTATCTGATTAACTGAGACTTTGTCCACAACTCCATGATCCCAAAGCGTTGATGCTGTTCATATGAATGCAGCGATTTCAGTGGGAGAAACATTTCACTGGTGTTCAGAGCTGAACTACCAACAGGTTGATGATCAAAGCCAGAAACTTGGAGATGTTTCAGGTGACTGAGTTGATCGTACAGACAACTGGTCTTAAAGGTTCACTCTGTTTACACATACAGATCAGTATTTAAGGTTTGACTCTCATCATCCACTGGGGCACAAACTGGGCGTCATCAGGACGCTACAACACAGAACAAACACCATCCCCACAGACACAGCAGCCAGCGAAGCAGAAGAACTTCACATCAAGAAGGTCCTGAGTAAATGTGAACGCTGGTTTGAGGGCGGAGTCAAGGAGGCCATTTATGTGAAAAGGAAAGACCATCTCTGAATGGAGGAGGGGCTTAAGGGTACATTTGTCACCATCTTACATGCTGTGATTGCAGCCATTCCCCAGCTCTCTGTGAACTGGACTCATGACCATTGATCAACAACCATTGATCAATGGTCCTGACAATATGCGTACCAATGATCAATGAACTGACCTCCCAGCCCATTGTTCCTTCAGTGGGCTGGTTTCAGTCATACAAATGTCCTGTTTATGAGATTGAAACCTGCAGTCAGCTGAGACTGAAGAAGTCACCTGATGATGATGAAACGTTTCTCCCACTGAAAACATCCAGATGAACAGAATCAAGCTTTTTGGGATTTACATACCTGGATGATTGAGCATCAAGACACAACTCTGTGACTTTTCTCAGATGAATCAATCCTCTCCTCCAGCTTTACATCTACCAGCCCTGTGGCGCTGCCCAGGGAAATAATCTATGTGAGAGGTGGAAAGTCATACAGGTGTCTGCTCCTGCCTTCAGTTATTTTATCTACTGTGTGTCAACTGGCTGAATCTACTGCAACTGTCTACTGTCTCCCTAAACTCAACAATGACTTAGTGATCTATCCATTCTCTGACCAAACACATCCTGCTGCAGGAGGTTAACATAGCAGCCAATGATGATCCCACTCACTGTGAACAACACATTTGGACCTGATTTGCTGCTCTGGTTTACACGTGAACTTTGACTGCTGTCACCAACTTGAGAGGCTCTACAGAAAAACTGGACTTGTCCATAAAAATCATAAACTACATTACAAGGACAGCATTGCTCAATCAACTCTAATTACTATGACCATGTTATCTCTTCTAACTAAGGTACAGACACTCAAACTTGCTGCTTTCAGTGAGAAGTCAAATGTCTGAATATGAGCTGGAAGCCGCTGAGAGTCCTCCTCCTTCCCGTGGGGTTTACTTTCTCTACTACTTTCACTATAAACACGCCCCTTTCATGCACCTGCAGAGGGCCACCAGCAGATGGAGCTGTCTTAAACAAATCCACTTGGATAGTTAGCTGTAGATGATTTTCTCAGTATGATTGTAGGACTTTGAGTTATTCTTTAGATTTATTTAAACTCTTATATTGTGCACAAGTGTTGAGCGACCCATAATTTCTCTGTACTTTTCATAAGAGCAGCCAGACTTTCAGCTAGTTTTTCTTTTTTTAAGAGCTCAAAGATATTGAAGAAACAGTTATTCAGCTTCATTCCCACTGATCTCGACTACAAACTGTTTCACTTTGGTTTCTGTTTAAAGCCTCGATGTTTAAAACGTTTCCCTGTGATCACATTTGCACCGTCTGATTTCAAAGTTTGTTTTCTTTTGGTCATTTAGTCCACAGAGTCCTTGGTGTTCTGAAAGGGACCTATAAATAAATGCATTATTATTAATAATAAAGTAGTTGTTGTACATGTACAGACCATAAATATGGAGTCCAGCTGTGTTTGATGCTGCTGGGCAGACTGACCACTGGGAACCTCTGAGCTCTGCTGGTCCACTCTGTGGAAGAACCATGAAGGATTAGATCAACACAGGATAAAGATCCAGGAGTTTCTGCTCAAATAACTTCATCTGAATCAAGTCTGTGAAGTTTTAGACTCTCAGATTCTGAAGATATATTTTCTGTTTTCTATGAACTTTCTTTCATCAGTGATGGAAGTGATGATGCTGCAGAAGCTCAGAGAAAACTTTGAGACTTCATCAAACTGATAAATTCACTCACTGGAAGGTAAAACTGTGATGAACCATCAACTAATGCTCTCAGGAGGCCACAGGTCCCTGAATGTAACTGTGCAGTAGATTCATCGAGTGTTTGAAACCTGACCACTTCCACATGTTTTCATTCTAACAGAAGAAGTCCTTTTCTCATTGATTTGAATTGAGTTTTCATTTGAGTTTTCCGAGTCTCGTGTTTGGAGTCGAGTCTAATCAATGATCTGACAGAAGAACATTAAAAAGGATTTACCAGTGCTGTCAAAATTAACATGTAGGGTTAGGGGTTCATCTGTTATCATGATTAACATGATAAAAACCTTTAACACGACACATCTGGAGAGCAGAACAACTCAAAATCCCTGAAATGTTTCTATCAACGCACTTCGGGCAGTTTGTCCGAGTAGAGTTACCTTTGCACACGTGCAGATGTGCAGCACATCTGTTAGTGACGGCAGCTGAACCAATCAGCTCAATATGGAAGATGACAAACACACACTGACCTCTCGATGGAAAGTTTGAGCATTAAAAAAATAACAAGGCGGACCAGCCGACCAACATGAAGGATTCTGCACATCGTGACAGAAGGAATTTTCTTTTCACCGAAGCACTTCCAGCTTAAAATATCACAACGATGCAAAGCACTGATGACACAACTGCCAAGTGGACAAACTGCAGACCTGTTAGTGTTGTTAATAACATAGTTTTGGTTCCTCGTGTCAAAGACTTGAAGAAGAGTGACAGAGAGTGTTAGACTGCTGCAGGATCAGTGCCACCTCCACAGACCTGTGAAGAAAATGATTGTTTGACAGATGGGCTCAGATTCAGGATCAGCTGAGGAGTTTGTGGCTGACAGAATCCTGCAGGTACAGAGCAGAGCCCATCATTAGCATGCAGGACTGTCCCTGGGGGGGTCGGCTCATTCAGGAGGTTAATCAATGTTTACATGTTCAATAAACATGTTAAGTGTGTAAATTTGCCCTTTTCTCTCGAGTCTGTTTGCTCATGAAATGAACTTTGATTCGTTTACATTAAAAATGATGTTTAATGGTGATTAATCCAAATGAATCCACAGTAACCCTGTGATGAGTCTGATTAAACATTTTCATTAACAGCAGTAATATAGATTATATATTATTATATATTAGTGCACACTTAGCTTTTAGTATATATGTTTGTTACAAAGTTGTATTTACAGCAGAGAAGCTGAGTTAAAGACTGAAAACTATTCAAAGTCTCTTTGAATTGAAGCGTTTAACATTCTTTGTGTTTATTCTGCATTGACTTCATTATATGGTGTAAACGTCTGTTACAGGCTTAAATATAAAGTTGGAAAAATGTAACTGCAGCTATTGATCAAGTAATTGTGATTAATCAGGATTAATGACAGAAGATTGTGTCATTAATTAGTCATGTTTTAATCTACTGACAGCACTAGTGTTCACTCTTGTGCCTCCAACTGTTTTACGCCCTTTCAACACCTTCGTGGTCAAAAGTGTACACGCACAAAATCTACAATAAAACCCTCACGCAGCAATAGGACAGACACACAATCCATTTATCTCTGTGTCTCAAACACACACACACGTGTATTCAAAGCCTCGATTTGTTCATATTTCATCTGTTGTGTTTTTATCTTCAGCGTTTTCAGTGTTGCTGCATTTACACCAAAAATGTTTCCATTGATGAATCAGATTGATTTGAATGTGTTTCATCCATACAAATCCCTCCCTGGTGGTCACATGACTCTATAACATAACAGGAGTCATGTGACAAGAGTTTCATGCTGTAAAATGTCAAAATGGTTGAATGTGGTGGAGTAAAAATGTGAGATGTCAACTACTTTTCTTCAATATGAAATGTTTGCAGGGCCTGACAGGAAGTGGACGGACGCTCTGATCACTTCCTGTTTGCTGAAGTGGTTTTTCAGTTGTTTAGAAACCAAAGGCTTGTTTTAAAAGACAGTTTAAATGGGACTGAGGGAACGACGTGTTTGTAGTTTATATCCAACAACATCAAGCAGTTAAATCAAAGAGTTCATGTTGCTAACAGCTCACCTCTCTGCAGCAGACACAGGCTGGGATTTAAAAAAAATGGGAAGATCTTTAGACGCGTCACTCTGTAAGGACACAGAGCTGGGTGGAGGTCCAGCTTTGAGTCTCTGATGGATCCTGAAAAAGTTATAAATCTTCAGTAAAATTCTCATCACATATCAGCTGATATTATTGGTGTTAGCTTACCTTTTCTCAGCTGACTGTCTTTGCTCAAATCTCTTAATGGCATCTTTGACTGAGTTACTTTCACAGGACACAGAGCTGGGTGGAGGTCCAGGCTGGTTCCTGTGAATAATGATGGAGCAGTGATGTGAGTGCTGAGCTGTGACATGGAGAAGAGTCATGGACAGTTAGAGATGGTCATCTCACCTCTGAGCTTTGGTCTGGCTCTCATGTTCCCCACACAGAGTGCTTTTAGAGGGAGGGACTCCCTCCTCTCTGTCCTCACACTGATCCATGCTGCTCAATTCAGCTCACACACACTTTCTACCTGCAGAGGAAACACAAATCATTCATGTGCACATCAGCTGAAATCCTCCTTTCATCATGTGTGCTGTCCAAATATCAGCTGCTTCTTTCCTGCTTCATCTCAGTGTCAGCTGGATGCAGTCAGACAGCAGTGTGAGGCAGAGGAAGCTGCCATCAGCTGCTCTGCTATCAGTCCACTAGATGGAGCCTGAAGCACACACGATGCATTCACTGACACACACTGATTCACTGTTTGGGAAACTAGAAAAATGTTGGTCTTGAACTAGCTGCATAATGCAGACAGGGTAGGACCCAAATATAACGGCGAAACATCTTCAAGCAACTTATAGAAGTCCAGATGCTTTTCTTTCCAAGCTCCTTAAACTATGATGACCTGGATGACTGAGAACCTTCACAGGAAAAATGAAACACACTGAAGAAAGAATGCAAGACTTTCACAATAAAACAGCAAAGGAACACAACACTGACACGTGAGCTTGACAGAGGAGTGGAGGAAAGGCAGACGAGAGTGAGTGAGGGAAAGAGGAGACAAGAGAGACATGACAGGCTGAGGAAATATAGAAAGGAGCACCAGGCCTCACACAAACACACACAAACACACACAAACACACACAGAGACACAGAGGCACACAGAGACACAGAGGGAATCTAATGATCAAGGAACTAAACAGGAAGTATAAGAAACTCAAAGAAGCATAAATAAGACTGTAAATGAACCAGAACCATAAACCATAATACAAAAAATGCAAAGTGCTTGGTCAAAGGGACCCAGAACCATTAAAGTTCTTTTCTTTGCTCTTCAGTGTTTGAGTTCAAACAGACTCCACATTAAACTATGACAGCACCGTCCCTGCTGCTGCTGTCAGACCTGTTATTCACTCACTGCTCGCCAGTGTTTCTAATGAGTTTTACTCATCCATGAGAGTTTAAAGCTTGCACTTACAAGCAATGTTCCCTCTAATGTTTCACTTGTCTGAGCGAACACACAACCTCCCTGAGCGATCCACTGTGAGCGACATTAGACGTGTGCACTGTGGTCACGCCAGCATCGAATCCATCCAAGTTACATGTTTATTAAAATAATCAATTTACAGCGTTTACATTTCTGTTAAACTACTTTTAATTAACTGCTTTAGCCCACTTACAATGAAAGTTAAAAAAGAAAATCTTGTTCATGACCTGTAGCATGTTAACACTATTGGAAGGAAAAATAACTTGAACTTCAATTTTGAAAACACAACTTTCTTTAAATAAAGCTCTGACTTGTATTATGAGTCTGTGGTCTGGGAGAGAGTCTGTAACTCTGTCTGCAACATACAGTAAATAATGACCAATGTTGGGCAGTTAATTATATAGTTACTTCTTCAAAAAAGTAACTGAGTTTTGCAAACAGAGTTTTTTGCAGCTGTTTACTGCAAAAAACTACAGCCAAGGTGTTTTTTTTAAAATAAACATTTCAAACTATTTACAGAACAATCAGCTGTTCTGCATCAAATCTGATGCCACACAAATTATTTGTGTCACTTCAAAAATAATTTCTGTCCACTATGAGATGAAGGAGAACAACAGCCTGATACCTGCAGGCCTGACAGCAGCAGATGTGTCACTGCTGTAACACCTGTAACACTCAGCAGTCGCCTCATTGTTCTGACACACACAACAACACTATTGACTACACAACACACTAACTACACACTAACTACACAAGATTTGCTCTAAACGTCTCAAATCTCTCACATCTCAAAACACCGCCGTCACTCCGTTTCTTAACAACTAAATGCCATGTTTTGATTGGTCGACATGGTACATTTTTCGACCAATAGGAAAGGCTGGGGGTTGGTATTGTTTTTGCTCACAGGCTTTCGAGCGTTTTCCTTATAAAACGCAGTTTTTACCGTTTCTTCCTGCAGTAAATATAAACAACGACAGTATTCAGGAAGAAAACCAAACATTGCAGATATTTTTATCATAACTCTGGTTTTACGTGGTCGATCAACACAATTTAAAAACTGGTATAAAGTCCACACTTTTCCTGTCAGTTGTTCCGTCTGTCCTGCTCACATCTCCAATGGTTGTACACGTTGTCATTAACGTGGCTTCACTCCACATCAGCCGCTTTGCTAAAACACCGGCACATGTTTACTTTAATTTCAATTCAGGTTAGAATTCTTTTTGTGTGCTCAATACAGATTTTCTCTGCGCAGAGACCGTGCCAACAGTGCGCAGCTTAGAGGGAACATTGCTTACAAGGTGACTACCAATAAAAATGAGTGTGCTTCACTGTCAGAGCTACGGTGATTCATCCAGTAGGACTTGATAATAAAAATATTTTTTTGATGCTTTGCATTGAGGCGCATTGTTGAATTTGCAGGGACACAATAACCACAGATCAGTTGTTCAAACCACTACAGTAGGGAGCCATGTCATGAATAATAAACAAATACTAATACTAATACTACTACTAATAATAATGTTAATTTAAGTAATTGTTTTTGACTGAACATCACATATAATGTAACAAGCAGTAAATTCAGGTTAAGTGCATTATCAGCATTTGGAGGAGCTCCTTATCCTTCACTGCTCACCTCTTACAAAGTGTTCACACAGTTTGCTAGCTTCTTTCAGCCTGCTAGCTATGCTAACAAGTCTACTACACACACTTGACTCGGTCACATGACAGACAGCAGAGATAGCTGCTCTGCTAGCTAAGCTAACTCATGTTAGCTTAGCTAGGTCAAGGTCAAAGAAATGAGGCGATGCTGCTGGGAGTTACGTCACAGACTAGCAGAATTTAGTTATTCAGCATAATATTTAATCCTTATTATCTGCTCCTCTCACCTCTGTTTACATCTGAAAACAAGAAAATTTAGCCAACAGTTTATTAGCTTTGGTGAAATTATAAACAGGCATCAGCGCAGTCACCTATACTGTGCTTTAATGCTGGAGCAGCAGGAACACCAGTTAATCTAAAATCTCCTTTTCTCTCTAAAAAGTGACAGCAGGCTGAGTCAAAGACAGAAACCTTATTTAAACACCAAATATTCACTTCCTGATCCAGGATTCAAAGAGGACGTTGAACTTACTCAGCTTCTTCCAATGAACGTCTTCACTCTGCAGCTCTCTGCTGTCTGGACCAGGTCTGTGTAGAAACAGATAAAATACTCTGCTTCTTCTCCGTCAGCAGTCGTCTGTGTCTGCAGACTGCGTCACATTAAACACTTCACACCAGCAAAGAGGCTGAAGCTCACAGGTCAACGGTCAGCTGCTGCACTGTGTATAACAATTCACTTTTGAACAGTAGATAGCCTGTAGGCGTCTCTGCAGTGATAAACAGTTTACACATTAAACACTGAACCATAAAAGAAGCTTGAGCTGCAGCTCACAGGTCAAAGCTCAGCTGCTGCACCCAGTTATGAGTTTAAATAAATCATTAATCATGATTTTTTTTCCCTCTCAGCACTTTCACTTGGCCTTGGAGTGTTTTGACGGAGCTACACTGTATGTTTCAAATGTTGTAAATAAATTGGGAGTTAGGGCTGGGCAATATGGCCTAAAATCCATATCGCGGTATAATTTGAAGCATGTGCGGTAACAATATATATCGCGATATATTCTTTTCTTCTGTATAACATATTTTCCACACTATAAGGACTTACAATCCTTTAATTTTCTCAAAAATCAAGAGTGTGTCTTATGTTTGAATTCTGGTTGTGCTTACTGACCTTGAACCGATTTGGGCGTGCAGAAATCTGTTAAAAAATGTTTTAGTAGAACTTTGGTAAGCTACGAAGCCGCACTGCTTGATGGATTGTCAGAGCATTACGGCTGCCGTGGTGAGGAGCTTCGCGGAGTAATCTGGGTCTAAAACTCTGTCCGCTTCAGGTCCCAAAGTCAAACGAACACTAAGAGTTAAAAACGGTCTAAATTCTTTCATCTTTAATAAAATCATCAGCGTTGCTGCTTTACCAGGTGTAACAATTAAGTTTAACATCCATGAAAACAGAATTTATTAAATTTAACGGAGTTAGAAGTTAACAGGAAGTTAGCTCGCTAGTTTCCACCTAAACATTTCATAGCATGTTCTGACTGAGAGATTTTTGAAACTAATTCAAACAGCTCTGCTATCACTTCCAGCATAAATGAAGACAGAAAACTAAACAGCAGTGACGTTTGCAGGGTTACTGAAGTTGGACTACCTGGTATATAATGTTGTGCTACGTGATTGCTAGCGACACAGCTATGTTAGCATAACATTAGCACAGTGAAGCTGGAGGATGAACGCCAACTTTTTTTCCACTCGATAAAAGTTAACGTGAGGGATTCTGGTGGTCAGGGACAAATGCAATCGCATAGCAGGATGCTGTACACGGGCCAAACTTCAGTCAGGAGAACAACTGAAATCATCCATCCACAATACGAGGTTAGTTATGATTCGTCTCGGAACTGAGGACGCCATCATCTACCTGCTCAATCGTGTCTACACCCATCTGGACCAGCCGGCGAGCACTGTGAGGGTCATGTTCTTTTACTTTTCCAGTGCTTTCAACACCATCAGGCCGACCCTCCTGGGTGATAAGTTAGCAGCGATGCAGGTGGATGCTTCTCTGGTGTCCTGGATTGTTGATTACCTGACAGGAAGACCACAATATGTACGTCTCCCACAGTGTGTGTCTGACAAGGTGATCAGCAACACAGGGGCACCACAGGGGACTGTCCTCTCCCCCTTCCTCTTCACCCTCTACACCACAGACTTCAGCCACTGCACAGAGACCTGCCATCTTCAGAAGTTTTCTGATGACTCTGCGGTGGTTGGATGCATCAGCAGGGATGATGAGACAGAGTACCGGGCTGTGGTCGACTCCTTTGTCACGTGGTGTGAATAGAATCATCTGCAGCTCAACGTGGCAAAGACCAAGGAACTGATCGTGGACTTCAGGAAGACCAGGAAACACTTGACCCCTGTTTCAATCCAGGGGGTCAGTGTTGACATTGTGGAGGACTATAAATACCTTGGAGTACACATTGACAATAAACTGGACTGGGCTAAAAACACCACAGCACTTTACAGGAAGGGCCAGAGTCGTCTCTATTTCTTGAGGCGACTGAGGTCCTTTAACATCTGCCAGAAAATGCTGAGGATTTTCTATGAGTCTGTTGTGGCCAGTGCGATCCTCTATGCTGTTGCATGCTGGGGGAGCAGGCTGAGGGTCGCAGATGCCAACAGACTTAATAAACTGATCCGTAAGGCCAGCAATGTTGTGGGGATGGAGCTGGACTCCCTCAAGGTGGTGTCGGAGAGGCGGATGCTGTCCAAGATAAAGACAATGTTGGATGACACCTCCCACCCACTCCATGACATGCTGGTCAGTCACAGGAGCTCGTTCAGTGAGAGACTGAGATTACCGAAAAGCACCACTGAACGACACAGGAAATCTTTCCTGCCTGTGGCCATCTCCCTGTACAACGCATCCACTTAACACACTGTTGCTGCTACAACTACACATGTTTCTTTTCCAGCTATTTATTTATGAGTGACTTATGTATGTATGTATGTATGTATGTATGTATGTATGTATATATTGTACTATTCTTAGTTAGTGTATTGTCTGTCTTGTCTTAATGTTGGTTTAAAATGGAGCACTGTAACAAAAAATAATTTCCCCCAGGGATCAATAAAGTATTCTGATTCTGATTCTGATTAATATACTGCAACAACATGGGAATAGAGCAGCTGCGAGAGAATTCAACATTAATGAATCAATGTTACGGAAGTGGAGGAAGTGCAGTTTTTGGCTTTCCCCGCGTTTCAAAAGTGCTTTATCTCTTTGCTATGACTGTCGCCCACCATAATTGCAGATGATAATTGTTGTAGCCGCTGCGATGCTTTCGACCAAAAAAGGCGCAGCTTGATGACATCATCAACATGCGCTATCGCGATAGAGCGATATAGTCAGAGGCCCTTTCTCAATTCTAAGTACGCAAGTATGTACTCGCGTTTTCGGCGAGACCGGATTTGCCGAGACCGCACGGACTTGCCGGAAACGCGAGCACGGACTCGCGATTTGTACAATTGGAACACCGGCATACTTGATGATGTCACAGGTCCAGAGTTTTTACTGCCGTCCCCTCTTAATTTAACTGTGAGTAATATGTTATGAAGCTTAACTTTAATCACAGCCAAACCGGTTTACTCAGGAACAAATAAAAGACTGAAATAAGCCAAACATTAACATTTAGAAATGATCTAAGTGACTTATATATCATGTTTAACCTCAGTGGTGAAATCTCTATTAATAAAAATAGTGTACATGTACATACGTGTACATACCTTAATAAAAACAAGCAGGTGAGATGTTACAATGCTTTTATTTTTATTTTAGTGGACACTCAATACAATAGACAGCTGCTGGGGTTTGGGGTTTGTTTAACCTGAGTAGCGAAAAGACCGCGGGGGGGGGGGGGGGGGGGGGGGGGGGTTGAAAACGATGCGCTGTTCTCGCCAGCTCTAATGATCCTCGACCTCGCTGTCTGCTATGGAGCTGGCGGGTCACAGACGTCTCCGAAAACGCCGGAGCGTGTTTGGAAATAAATGATATCTTGATAAATCGAGCAGATATTTGAAGTTTAAACGTTTATTTTGTGACCCAGAAAGAGTAATATTTAAAAGTTTTCAGCCCCGCTCGTCCACCATTGCCACGTTTGAGTTTTGGACGAAATGCATTCTGGGATATTTAGCTGTACAAAGTCCACACAAGTCACCACCGATGCATGCTCGATAAAAAGGGCGGAGCGAGAACTCGGCTTGATGCGTACTTCGAATTGGAACAGTACTTGGTCTCCGACTGATGACGTATCCCGAGTAGACGAGAACGCAAGTACGCACAAGTACGCATATTGAGAAAGGGCCAAAATCTCTATCGTTGACCAAGTTTAATCGATTCTATCGTATATCGTTTATATCGCCCACCCCTACTGGGAGTGATTTTGTTGTATTGGTTTGTTTTTTGGTTTTATGTTTCCATGTAGATGAATGAAGACAGATTCACTCTTACCTTTTCAAAATGTCTATAAGGTAGACGAGGTCTATGCTTTTCTGCCCCTTCACAGATAATCCCAGTGATTTTCCTTTGGTCTGAAATCTCACCTGATCTTGTGATATTGAGAGTCATCTGCCTTTGAGGCAGCTAACCAAACAGTGTTCTCTAAACTCTAACTTTAATATACTTTGATATATTTCAGATTTCTGAGCTCTGCTCTGACTCCGTGCCAGTAGCTCCTTAATATGACTTTAGTTTGATCAATAATTAACCTTCAGAAAGTTTCTGTTCCCACCCCACCACACCGAACAACCCTGAGAACAAATAATATGATGTGGGTGTGTCGGCAGGCTTCAGCACTGTGAGCATTAAACACAATAAAAGACCCACAAGTTCCTGCTCAAAGGTCAGCTGCCTTCAGATCAATCATTAACCTGCAGCAGGTTGTGGCCTGATGTGTTTGTAAGAGTTTCACTTTCAGGAGGAGAAGATTTAAACGAGTCACACAAATGTGAACTACAAAGTCTGTGACACACAATTTAGTGCAACCTGCATGAAATCTGACCTGAAGAAATCCAGTCTTCTGCCTGTTGTGGTTGTGACAGCTGCTCATAGGAGAGTTTGTTTGTAGGAGGTGGAGATGTTCTCAGATCAAGTGCGTAATCGTTTCTTTGTGTAGACGCTAAAAGCTGTGAGCCAAAACTCTCTGCTCTGAAACTCTTCACTCAGTCCTCACGCTGAGAGTTTAGAGGCTGAACTTCTTGTTCCTCCATAACACTTTTCATGAAACAGCAGAAATGAGCTTGTGTTTCTCAGCAGTGCGCACACAGAGAACCGATCCTCTCCGCTCAGTCTGAACAAATCAAAGTGAAACGTCAGTGAAAACACAGCTGCTGATCAAACTGTGTCAGATTAATGCCTCAATGTTTCACTGTGAGGTTAAAAAATACATAAAAATGATTTAAAGAAGTAGGAGGCAGATTTTCACAATAAGAGCACTTTGTTTTTAATTCAGTTAATGTCAAACTGTCATCAACACCTCTGTGTTGTCTCTGAGCAGATTCAGGCATTACTCAAATAATAACGGCTTTTTTTCACTATTATACTTTTCATTAGTCTCCAGGTTGATGATTATAAACAGAATTATTAAAGTTTTTATCATTTCAGGCTGAAAATCAACATGAATTTGGTTCTAATCAAAGAAGCTCCTTTAATGTGTGTCATTAAAATCCTCACACAGACTTAAAAAGGCGACATTAACATTAAAATAAATGAAAGAAGCTTCAGCTGAGAGCTTCATGCAGTCATCATCAGCAGCTCATAGCAGTCACAGCTCTTTATTACGCAGCTTTGCAGGAATTAAAGTGGCTGAAGTGTCAGAGTTTGTGTGAGAAGCTGCTTCATGGACAGCTGTACACACGTCTTTATTATTTCTTCATAAATCAAACACACAGGTTTGTCTGCAGATGATTTAAAGTGTGTCGTTGTGCAGTTAAAGCTGTTTGTGTGACGCCCTGACCTCCTGTGAATGAAACAGCCAATCAGATCCACCAGAGAGAGAGCAGGAAGTGTTGTGTGTTTGTGACAGAACAAGGAAACAGTGATGATGATGAACATAAAGATCCTCTGATGACGTGTTTGTGTTTCCTGTTACAGTAACGCTTGTTCATTGGTTGCCAGGAAGTCAGAGGTCAGCTGATGCTGCGAGCAGGAAGCGAACCAAGGGAAAGGTCCACTCTACTCAATCTCAAAGAAAATATGCTGGTATTTGTTGATGTTGATGGTACAATAAAAATATATAATATAATAAATAATAAAATATCATGTGATGATGAGATGTGTTGTTGGTGTTTGTATTTTCTGTAAATGTCTTTTTTAATGTAAATGCTTTGTTCCAGACGGACAGGGAATCAGTTGCTGTACGATGACATCATCTTGATGTTGACGAGGAGGGCGAGAAAAACTAGTTTTGTCCTGCAGATGGCGATCTTGCACCGTGTTCAGAGAGCCGACACTTTGATGGTGCTGCTCTACTCAGCTTACTTTAGCCTGGGTTGGACTCTATATGAGCAGCTTCCACTCTGGTTTCACTCTTAAACACACTTGTTTGATTTCACTTGTAAAAGTTGAAGAATAAATATTTTATTACAAAATTATTTGTTGATGCATTTTTTTAGGGTCAAATATCTTGTTTGATTTGAGGAATGAACTGTTAGGGTGGAAAAAGTGAATCAGGTTAAAATAGTGGTGCTTTATATCAGTGAAGATGTATAATGTAATTTAAAATGTTGATGATGGGTTGTAGTGGGCTTGTACTTACAAAACTGCCTCATTTTATTGGAACGATCCACAGTTGCATCCATTCACGGATGACATCTGACATCATTTGACATCTGGTCTGAACACGTTTGTACACAAGATGCCTCAGTTCTGGATGTTTCCACAGACTCCTCTGTGCACCTAAAGAAAAGGTCAAGGGTCAGCAGCACATGTAGTTGGGACAATTCTTCAGTCGCACAAACTACACAATCATTTTCCTCCAATGACGACTTTTCACTTGCAGAAATGGTCCTGTGTGATTTCCAGGCTGTGATATAAAAACTAGTTCCTAATGGCAGCGACTCACTCAGTAAACATGTGTTTCCTTCACCAACCTCACACACAGATCCAATAAGATCAGGAAGTGGGCAGTATAGTACAATATGTGTTATTCTGTGCTGCACTGCCCAAACTAAAGATCTGCTGAAGTGTTGGAAATGATCCAGATGTTTATTTTGGACGATACAGCAGAAGATCAGACATGAAAGTGGAGATAACACAGAAGACCTGCAGCAAAGGTCAGAGGTCAGACTGGGCCCTGGATTCAACAATGAGCCAATGATCATCAAGCAGTGACTAAAGCAGAGCCCTGACGTTCTGACATTCATCACACAGTCAGAACAAATGTCTGCTGATGACTTCATCTCATGAAACGACTGATAGATGTCAGTTCATTGATCAGCTGAGCTGCTGATCTTCATCGTCACAGAAACATTCAGCTTGTTTCAATCAGTAAATAACTCCCACTACTCCCAGTTTGAACTGTTCCCACTCAAAATGCTGTGAGAACAATGATCATTGTAGAACTTCACAAACATCACGTGTTGTTTTCCACATGTAAGATCAGCAAACACACAGAAACTTCCTGTTGCCACACACGGCCTCTAAAATCTCTTCCACGCTTTCTGTCTGAAGTCCACTCTCTGTGTCGGATCCACAGGAAACAACAAGATCTTATTAACATGGTTTTCAATGTGTCTCCTTCCAAAAAGTCCAACCAATGAACAAATGTGTGTATTTGTGGAGGCCGAACAAAAGCATGACACATTTCTCTGTTTCTATAAACTGGAGTCAAACACAAACATGAAGAGTTTCACTGACAGACTCCAAAATGCCCCCACAGTGGATCAAAGGGAAATCCTACAGTGTGGCCAGAGACTCTTAATGGCTCCAACATCAACACATCCACAATGTTGGATCCAGTTCTGCTTCACAGAGTTACTAAGACACACCCTCTGCCAGCATCACAACAGCTCCACCTGCTTCACCTGCCTCCTCAGCATCTGTACACCTGAAGAGAAAAGAAAGGCTCCAACAGCTCAAATCTACAAAGGATTCATGAAGTTTCATCCAACAATAACATGTTTGCCTTCCACAGTGTGCTGTTAGACACCACTGTACCTCTGCCATTTCAAAAAGAGCAGCTTGGGAACATTTTGGCTCCAAACACTTTGTGTTTAAGTTCTTTGTTTTCTTTGTGAAGCCGACAACATCTGGAGCTTTGTGACTCATAGAAACATCATTTTGTTCTTTAGATGACAGCAGATTGGGACTGAATAATCAATCACTATCAAACCAATAAAGACAAACATGCTGATTTTACAGGAACTTTGTTGGAGAAGCTGCAAAGACATGAAACTGGTGGAGATCCCAAACCAGTTGATAGTGCTGGTTATTCCAAATAAAGCTGTTTCCCTTTGAGATGAAATGACTTTGTGTCCTGATATATAATAAAGATGTTGTTGTTTTTGAGCCCCTGTATTAAAAGTAGCTTAAAGTCAGCTTGAGTTTGATGTCTTTATGTCAAAGCTGCTCATGATGTTGAGCTGCTGATGGAATAAAAACAATATAAAAGCATGTAGTCCAGACTTAAATGTAGCCTGTTGTTAGCTGAGGTCCACACACAGTGTTTGACAGTGTAAAGTGTGTGAAAGGGCTGCTGGTGGAGCTCACTAGGATGAGCAGGTGACCACGAGGTGGAGAGCAGCTGGCCTGGCTTTGACCCGGGCCACGCCCCCTTTCTCTCTGCTTTGCTGTCACTTATCTTCACTGCTCTGTCCAATAAAGCTGAAAAAGGCCCCGAATCAAAGAAATCTGCTGCAGCCTCTGAAATGTCTTCTGTTTCCTTCCCGACGGCTTTTTCACCGTCAGCCCATCAGACAGTCCAGCAGCATTTATGATGATGTCATGATGTTGAAGAGGCTGCTACGGTGGCCTCCCATGACCCCCAGCCTCATCACAGCTGAGATGCAGACATTTGAAAACATTCAGCAGACAACTGAATAACAGTCCAACACAACAGTCTGTGTGCAGACACACACTGACCTTTCATAGAGTCAAACACAGCTGGTTGAGTCATTTCTCTGTGAGTCTAAAGTGAATCTAGTATTTGAAAGTCCACTTCCTGTATTTGTTGTTGAAGACTTCTTCAGCTTCTTCTCAAGGACATCAGCTGCTTGTTTGGCAGCAGAGGCAGTTAAGAAGCTTCCTGAAAAACACTGAACAGTGAGTTCACTGTGGCATATGACAGATTCAGCTTTCTGTGTGCAAATGTGTCTGTGTCGACCTTTCAAATGCTGTTGAATCCAAAACATCAGCGGCTCCTCGGCTGCTCACTTCATGCACTTCTGTCTGTGTGACAGTCCAATGACATCACAGCTGTTTCCAGCCCCAGTGTCTCAGGACTGGACACCTTTAAACATGTCGAGGATCAAACAGCGTCCAGCTAAACACACATGAAACTATCAGAGCTGACAATCATTCCAATAACATCTAATGGTTCATGTATGTAGACACAGGACTACAAGGAAATGGCTCTCAGCATCTGGCTGTGGGAACACATGAGTCCCTGTTTGTGTTCAGATTGTGTGCATGTTTTAGACGTGTGTCACATGTAGAAACACAACAATCCCACAATGACACACAGATGTGTTTGACACAGCTGTGCAGCTGTAAGTTGTTTCTAATGATTCATTGAAGCTCTTCTAACATTCTGGAGACGATCAGTACATGAATCTGTTCAACACGACAACAATTTGACTTCAGTGTGAACGTTTGCATTAAATAACCTTCTTCATCCAGCTGACAGCATCTTCATCCTATGATGTGAACAGTTCCTCCTGTTGATGACAAACCTCTGACAGGATCTGCTTGAGGAGCTTTTTCATGTGCAGCTCTCTGAGCTCAGGGCTGAGCTGCTGTTTCATCTTTAAGAGCTGCTGCCTCCTCGCCGGACTTGTTCTCCTCTTCTTCTCCTAATGACACCATTTCTGCTTCATATAAAATTCAATAAAGATGCTGACATGTATCTGTAGCAACAACATCATTGAATCTGTAACAACTGGAGCCAAACCAGTGGCTCTGCTGGGATCACTGGTGAGCCAACACTTCCTTGTTGATGCAGATTTCAGGGCTTCCTTTTGCTCCTCCGTTATAACTGTTCTCTCTTCTCAACACATGATGACACAAAGGAATCAGCAGTGACAAAGATGATGCTGAAGAGAAGCACACACTTCACACATATAACAGAGCAGTGCAGTTACACACACCTCTGCTCGACATCAGGCCTCAAACAAAGACACAAAACACTAACTTGACTCTAAACAGAAGAAACGAGCAGCTGTTTCTGTTCTGTGCTTATTTATATTTGACACACATGCTTCTCTTTGTGCAAACACACATCGCACTATAAGGGTAACCTCGCACACAATGATTGGACAGCACAGTGATGATGCTGGGAGATCCTATACGCAGCAACACAGAAACACTGAGAACTTTAAACAATGATGGAAAGTGTTATAAATGACTTGTTGGCCTCTGATCTGTCACAAACAGCTGAAACGTGTCTCTCATGAGTCACATGAAGGTTTTTGACAGAAAGGACAAAAAGTAGCTGCAGTCAGTTTGTGTCATTTTTATATTTATTCATCTGGGAGAAAAATCTGAGGGACATTAAAATGTGTTTTCAACAGAGACAAGAACATGAATATAACAGAACAGGTAAATGAACATGTTTCAAGTAAACAGCTGGACTGATCAGGTCCAAACACAGAGTGATAAACTTGTCAAACAGCTGTCATATCTTTATATAGAAGCTCTTTATAAATGCTGCTCACTGCAGTCTGTTTACTAATAATGTCAAAGTGTTAGAAACACAGAAACATCAGAATGGTCTTTGTTCACAGAAACCTGTCTGGGATCCTTTGTTGTTCTTTTGATGCAGAGTTACATTATAAATATAAAGAGTTATTTCAGAGTCTCATCAGTTTTCCTGCATGTCTTTATTTAACACATCAGCAGGGCTGAAGCTCTCATGTTAAACACACACTGATCTATGGACACGTTCATGTGTTTCTAACAGAACCAGGCTGTTATCAGCCTGCACTAACATTATGTCACACACACTGAATGTAACAGTGACAGTTTACATCATCACACAATCAGCTGTGATTGTTTCACTGTCATCAAACGAGTCAACAGGAAGTAGAATCAATAGAAACCAATCATTTACTGACAGCATGTCTGATGGAAATAAGTGCAGATTATGTATGAAGTCTAACTGCACACAGTAACTGTGTTACAATAAGGACTTAACAGCGCCCTCTGCTGGAGTGTTTCAGTACTGCCTTAACTAGAATACACCACCTCCTCCTCACACCACCTGCTACAGCTCTACTCTTCTATGACTACAGTCATCCACAGCACTGATGTGAGGTCACATGGTTCATATGTAAGGAGCACAGCTGACCTCAGGTCAGTTTAATGACTGTGAGCAGCAGCTGTGTTATTGTCACTGTGACAGGGAGACACTCTCAGACACAGCGCTCATGTCAGCTTGTTCTCATGCAGGAGGATCAGGAGCTCCATGTTTGTCTTTCTGTTTGAATCATGATGTGTTTGTGCCATCAGAGTCTGTCATGAGTACTCAGGGTTTCACAGCAGCTCTTCTGGATGCTGACGAGGACTCCAACCTCATGTTTCACCTCTCTGAGCTTCTGATGTCTGTGAACACTCGTGTTTCTTCTCTGGGCTCATCTGGACAAAAACACCTTTCTGTGTTTGGCTGCAGCCTCATTCTGACTGACAGGAAGTGTGTTATCCATGAGCTGCACTTCTGTGAGGAAGTTTCCTGCTGTGTTTCCTGTCTGTGGACAAACACGAGTGTTCCAGCTGAGGACTTGGTTCCTTCCACCTGTCCATACAGGACATCACGCTGTCTGCAGCTCTGTAAATGCAGCTCCAGGTCCTTCCACGTGCTGCTCTGTATTTGTGCAGTTTGTAGTGTGTCCTGGGAAACGTAGCACACATGGTGTTCTTCTGCTGTTTCCTCCTTTCACTGAGTGTGAAACACTGACGCTGTGCTGTTGTTCACAGAGGGGAGCTGATTCTAGCTGCAGCTGGACTCTGTCATCTAACTGAATGTGTTGGTGCTGATCACGGGGCTCTGAGGGGGGAGCAGCAGGAGGACTCTGGATGCTGACGTCAGTGTATCTGTGGAAGCTCCCACAGCGTGTCTGTCATTCAATATTGTGCTGTATATTGTATCTATGCAAAGATGAACAGACTGTGTGTTCACTGGTCTCTGTGCTGCAGCTCTGATGTCATCATCACTCCCTCCTCCACCCTCAGCAGTCCCAGCATGCTGCTGTGGTGCACCCCACCCTCACTCTACACCTGAGCCACAGACCACACCCTCCACCTCAATATACACCACAGTTTTCTCTGCTGTGGAAATGAGATCAGGAGGAAATCATCATTATTATTATTTAATAAACGCTCACATTAATGTGGGCTTATTTGTTTCATATTAGAAACATTAGTTGAGTGTTTTTAGTATAAAATGGTCAAAGTCCCTCTTTTTGCTCCTCCCCTCACCTGTGGATGGGCGGTGCTGTTACCGTGGTGACAGCTTGGATGTGTTTCAGTCCTGCCTGGTTATCACTGCAGGAATCTTTCACATTTATTACAGGTAATAACTCTGATTTTTCTGTGTATTATGAACCAAATGTATCCTGATACACACAGAGATGGATGAGCAGAGGTTGTTTTTGCAGTTTATGTAGTTACTATGGACTTAATGCATACATATTATTAAAATTAGGGCTATAACAGTTGTATTGATGTATAGCAACTTGAAATGCTCCCACAAATGGCTCCACAGCATGTAAAAATATAACAAAAGCTCTGGCGGACTTGGTTCTGTGGTCAGTCTTAAAGGGTGAAGTTAAACTCTGTAATCTTCACTGTGTCACAGAGTTCAGTGAGTCCCGTTATTCACAGTATCAATCAGATCATCAGAGAACAGCTGATCAGCAATCAGTGGTGCCAACAGCGCCTCCTGTGGTGAGAGGATGCAATAATGCAATGTAGCATTTTTCCACTCAACACTTGCAGTCATGGAAACTGTCTGTTGGATCTGTGTGACGTTGCTTTCTTGGTTAGAGTTCCTCACAAATGTCCAGATGATTCTTCTAATGAGGCGTCGACCATGTTTGCAGCTCTTTGGAAGAAAACGTCGCCCTTTGCCATCCTTACTTTTCTTTGACTTCTTCAAATGCAGCTGAACTCCAGCTGGTATTTTCTTGGACTTTGCAGCTGTTTCTGGTCATCAGTTCATTCCTGCAAACCTCTGAAGCTGAACAACAATGATGCTGCATTGCTGGCTGATCCCAAAAGGTTGATTCTGTTCATCTGGACGTTTTCAGAAACGTTTGCTCACTGATCAGGTGACTTCTTCAGTCTCAGCTGACTGCAGCTTTACAAGCTTACAAACAGCACATTTGCACAATGACTGAAAGCAGCAGCACCTGATATATATGATACTAATATAATACATATACATATATAATCCATACTAATGATGAAGGAACTGAGCTCACAGTCCATTGTTCATTCAGTGAACTACTCAGTTTATTTTGGGCCTCAGAAATGCTCACTCTGTTTGTACATCACTGTCAGCAATAGACTCATTCTGCTGTGTGGACAGGAACACATGTGACATCACTTCCTGTTTGTTTGTGACTGAAGAGGAAGAAGTTTACAAGGAATCATTTAGAAGAGTTTCAAACATCAACTGATTGAATCCATGAATCTGAAAACGTGTTTGTGAGTGAAAGAGACAGACATGTACAGACTGAACTATCTGTTCAACAGTCAGAGTGTTTCTGTAACAGGAGACACTCTTTACACTCCACTCAGCACAGGGACACTGAGGAACCAAAACCAAACCAAAACCCAGGATAAAGAGTTTGAGTGAATGTGGTGTTGAAGGTGTGGAGGTGGATCAGAGTGTCAGAGGAGACTCTGTAGAAGGACAGAGTGCCAGCAGGACAGTCCACATACACTGCTGCTCTGTTAGAGACAGAGGAGGAGGAGGAGGAGGAGGAGGAGGAGGAGGAGGAGGAGATGGATGTTTGTATCTTATTGTGCCAGACAGACTGAGGACCACGATCATAAGGACCATCATCAGAGCAGATCAGACTCCAGGACTGATCATTGAATCCAAACCAACAGTCATCACTGCCTCCTTTCCTTCTGATGCTTCTGTAACTCACTGATATACAAACGGCTCCTCTCCACTCGACCTCCCAGTAACAGCGACCAGTCAGACCATTTCTACACAGCAGCTGAGGATATAAACCATCAAATCTGTCTGGATGATCAGGATATGACTGAACCTCCCACACATGTGTCACCTTCCTGTTGTTGTCAGACAGTTGGAGCTTTGTGTTCACTGTGTTTGTGTCGATTGTGAGTTGACAGGAATCTGATGGAGAGAACAAACACAATCCAGCTGCAGTTATTGATCCATCATCTGTTCATTGATTGACACTTTGATGATGACTCCTGACATGATGAAGATGGTTGAATGTGTGCTGCTTTGTTTTCATGAATCCCATTAAAAACACACTTACACTTCCTCAGACCTGGTCTCAACCATCGGACTCCAGCAGGCTCCACCCTGAAAGGAGGAGGGGGGTCAGAGCAGCACAGTCAGCATGCACACATGGACATTACATGGCTCTCACACACACACTGTTACACACTGAGCTCAAAGCTCGGCTCCACTGTTTTATTCAAAGAAATCTACATTTATTTATCAGCACATTTAAAAACAGCTTGAGCCAAAGTGCTGCACAGAGTAGAGAGAAAATAGGAAACATACACAGTAATGACTATAAAGACTGGTCAGGATTGAAAGCTACAGAGTACAAATGTGTTTCCAACCGGCTTTTAAAAATGTCCAGTGTTGGTGACGACCTGATGTGAAGGGCGACTGTTCCAGAGTTTGGCTGCAGCCATCGATAAAGCTCACCTCTGTTTTTACGTCTAGTTCTGGTCAGAAGCTGCTTATCTGCAGACCTGAGGGCTCCACTTGGATTCTTTTGTTAAAGAGAGATAAGATGGAGCCAATCCATTCACAGATTTAAAGACAACCAGATCTGGAAGTGGATTCTACCACGTACTGGTAACCAGTGGAAAAAGCTGGTGATGGGTCGTCTAGCACAGACCCACCGCTGGAACCAGACAATTGATGAGGGAGAGAACTGTGACAGCGCCGTTCCTTCACTTGACCTCAGTCGCTCTCGTCTGCTCCCTCGTAACACTGCTCTTTATTGAGCTTACATGAATATGCACAAGTTCATTATGACGTCTTACACAGGTATGAACAAAGAGTACCAGTCTGTGCATAGTGTGTGTGTGTGTGTGTGTGTGTGTGTGTCTGTGTGTGTGTGTGTGTGTACGTGAGTGTGTACGTGAGTGTGTACGTGTGTGTGCACGTGAGTGTGTGTGCACGTGAGTGTGTGTGTGTGTGTGTGTGTGTGTGTGTGTGTGTGTACGTGAGTGTGTGTGCACGTGAGTGTGTGTGCACGTGAGTGTGTGTGTGTGTGTGTGTCTGTGTGTGTGTCTGTGTGTGTGTGTGTGTGCACGTGAGTGTGTGTGCACGTGAGTGTGTGTGTGTGTGTGTGTGTCTGTGTGTGTGTCTGTGTGTGTGTGTGTGTGTCTGTGTGTGTGTGTGTGTGTGTGTTCCAGATGTGACCCTGTGACCCCAAAGCTGGTGCTAAGAGTCCAGCGGTCCCCCTAACAAAGGGCTCTTATACTTAACCAGACACAGAGTAGGTGTCCTCCTACACCAGGGGTCTCAAACTCGCGGCCCGCGGGCCAATTGCGGCCCGCAGGACGATAGTTTTTGGCCCCACCTTAATATGAAAATGTAATGTTAGTTTGATAATGTATGACACTTTACAGTGTTGTGGGCGGAGCTGAATTAACCCACCAATCAGGGTGGGATATGGATCTCAGGGGACACCAGCCGGGCTTGATGCAAGCAGGGAAACATTTCTCAATGAGTCAAAGTTCCAGCAGCGTTGCCCTGGAGTGTTTCTTTCTTTCCTGTGCCTGGCTGGCTTCCTCCTTTCTATTGGGCAAACGCCGACATTCGCCCCAGCGCGCTGCGTTCACAACACTTCAAAAAAAGTTGTTTTTTTAAGTTGCTGCCCAGCGGGACATTATACGTATATAGATTTATACACACGTCAGTGGGATTTAAAGTTATTTTTCCACAGAGAGAGATCTCATATTAACTCTCACAGTGATGCGTAGGCGGCGGGATAAAAGAAAAGTCATGAACTCAATGCAGCCCAATTTAGTCTGCAGTCACATAGCGACACCTGTTCATCGGCAACAACAGTCCCCGGTAACCCGGACTAATTATAGGGTCGCACCGTAATTTGTGGCTCGATGTTTTTATTTGCATCACTGCGTTTGCATTGCAGCAAACATGAACATTACATATATTTCAATATAATGTAAAAGCAGTCAAAACAACTAACATCAGAAACAGCTGATGTTATTTGTTATATGTCACGGTGTCATTTCCGCTTCTTTCTCCTGTAACAACAGCCCGGCGCCGTGAGCAGTCGCCTTTTTTGCGCTCGCTATCCCTGCACTTTCTACCATCTGCAAACGCCACGGTGTTCGTGTCGTCATGAAAGACATGAACATCGAGCGTAAAAACAAAGGAGACTGCTACCGGCTTTTTATCTGCCGATCGCCGTGCTACGGTTGCAAGAAAAAGAAGCAGAAATGACGTTCTCTACGCGTTGAGACGTTCCCCGTCCGTCGGCTAAACGCTTGATTGAAACTTCAATGCGACAGTGACACCAAGTAGAATTATAAATGTCACATAGCCCCAAACATGTCTTTTTCAAAGCCTGCGGTGAAGAGAAAGGTTGGTGATGAGCACCGACAATTTCAGGAAAAGTGGGAAATGCAATATTTCTTTGTTGAGCACAGGGGCACCCCGACCTGTCTTATTTGCACAGAGAAAGTTGCGCTGCACAAGGAATACAATTTGAAACGTCATTACACAACTAGACATGCTGAGCTGGATGCAAAATACCAGGGAGACGAGAGAGCGAACCGGGTTGCCAGTCTTAAAACAGATCTACTGAGGCAGCAAGATTTCTCCAAGAAAGCAACCAAAGAGAATAATGCAGCAGTCGGAGCCACGTGGTTAGTGAGATGATTGCTAAAGCAGGGAAGCCATTCACAGAAGGTGCATTTGTCTAAAAGTGCATATTGCAGGCTGCAAATATAGTCTGTCCGGGAAAGAAAGGTCAGTTTAGCAACATCAGCCTTTCTGCCAACACCGCAGCAGATCGCATTTCTGACCTGTCAAGTGACATTTATGACCAACTGTGTGAGAAAGCCAAATGTTTCAGTGTATACTCAGTCGCTCTTGATGAGACCACAGACATCACCGACACTGCCCAGCTCCCAATGTATGTCCGTGGTGTTGATGACAGTTTTGAAGTGATGGAGGAGCTGCTCACAGTAATGTTTAGTTAGTAAAGTTTATGGGCCCTGTTAGAATCAATATTTCATTCTCATTCTGTTGTTTGAGAACAATAACAGAAAAATGTGCACTTGAGAACAAATTTATTGTGAATTCAGCTGTGAATGTACAGTTTGGCATTATTTAAGCTTCCATTTCCAAATGTTAGCTGACACTTTATTAGGTACACTGGTATCTATATCAGGTACACCTGTGACCTAAATGTTCCTGCAAACAAACTCCTTGGAGACCCCTACATAAATATCCATGAACTATCCAGCTAGACTAGTGTGTCTGTCCCTGAAAATATTCCTGCATGTGTGATTGTTCATGTCTCATCTGCAGGAAACAAACAGGAAGTGAGTGAAGGACACAGGAAATGTTTCCAGCTCTTCCTCCTCTATCAGACATTCTCTCCATACCTGAGAGTGTCCAGTCTCCAGCCTGGATCCTTCAGTCCAGCCGACAGCAGCTTAATTCCTGAATCACCTGGATGATTGTAGCTCAGGTCCAGCTCTCTCAGATGGGAGGGGTTGGAGCGCAGAGCTGAGGCCAGAGAAGTACAGCCTTCCTCTGTGATCAGACAGCCTGACAGACTGCAGACACACAAAACAACAATCTATCTGTCAACAATCGTTTTCTCTTTGTCACAATAACATCTATCCATTTACATCCATTCAATGTAACTTTATTTAAAAGTGACAATTCCCAATGGACAACAACAGTCATCTGAAGCTGTTTAACAGTGTAAGGTAACAGCCTCCAATATTAGAGAGAAAGTCCCAAACATCAGACAATTGTGGAGATACAGAAATTCTTTTATTGCTGCCATATAATCTGCATCATTATAACTGCATTAATAATGTTCTTTACAGCATTATTCCATCTAATAATATTTCTCACAGTATTGATATTGCATTAAAGTTGTCTATTGAACATGTTCATTTGAGGATCCTTCAATTATGTTAACTTTTATTACAAGTACGGTCAGAAGTATTTCATACACATTGCATATTTGTGCTTATGTCGAGTTGATGTTCGGTTCATTAAGGGTCTTAAGCTTCACTGGCATGACTGTCCAGGTGATCCATGCTGAGGGAAACTAGAACAGGATGATTGCATGGATGCTTACAATACATATAACACATATAATCTAGGAATGTGTCAGGCCTGAGGCCTTAACTCATTTGGTGTCTCACTATATTTTACTCTACTTGGCAACAGATGACCAGAGTCAATAATTAGCCCCAGAGACCCTGAGGGCTTGAAGTTTATTACCTTGTATGGAAGGTGTTACAGAAAAGAGAAGTTCTGTGTCTGTTTATAGCCATTAAAGATGTACAAGATGTACCATTAACTGTGACTAATGTCTGGAACCTATTTTAATCTGACTATTTTTATTGACGCCATGGGGGGGCGTATACCCCACTGCTTTGTAAGTGTCCACAACATGTATTTTTGTCAGAAGACATAGGCTGATGTTTTCTCCTGTGTGTTAATAAACTCATCGTTTGATTGCACTTCTCTGGGGCCTCCGTGGTTTGTCTCACTGCTCTACATTGATAGATTTCGCGACACAATCGACTGTGAGCAGCACTTGGTGATGGTGGGAAGAAGAACTCCCTTTGACACAAAGATCCTCCCAGTGAAAACAGGCTCCAGGAGGAGCATCTACCATGACTGGTTGCAGGGTGAGGGGAAAGAGAAGAGATGAGCTCAGAGAGACAAGAACAAAACAGAGAGACAAAAGTTAAGGACATGCAGTAGTGACATATAAAAGCATCAGGAGTGAAAAGAGGGGAGAAGAAAGCAGAGCATCATGGGAAGTCCACCAACAGCCTGAGCCTATAGCAGCATAACTAAGGGATGGTTCAGGGTCACCTGATCCAGCTCGAACTATAAGCTTTATCAAAAAGGAAAGTTTGAAGCTGATCTTCAAAGTAGAGAGAGTGTCTGTCTCCTGAACTCAAACTGGGAGCTGCTGCCACACCCAGTCCAACATAGCCAGGCTGAGTCGTTAGATTAGTCCAACGTAAAGTCAGAAAGTCATTACTGATGTCATATTTTAGTGCAAATGTAGAAAAACTGTCCAAAAGTTATTTCTAAATCTGATATTAAACAATTTAAATGGTGGAAAAAGCTGTAAAGAAAACAGAAAGAGTGAATAAAAGCCTCTTTAGAGGGTCACCAGTTTAAAACTCAGACATTTAAACTGGTGATTCTCCTTCTCTGCTCCATTTCCTCTCTAGACTTCCTGTTGCTAGGAGGGATTTGATTGGCTGAACGTCCTTTTAGCCTTTCTTTAGTTCTTTGGGTGCTAAGCAAAGAGGAAAACACACGAGTCATGTGACGTGACATAAGGAGCGCTCTGATTGGTTGGGATTGACAAACTATGGTGCTGTTTGCAAGCTTCGCTTTGCAGAGGCAAGAAAATCTCTTAGATAGTGATGAGACGCTCCACAGTGACATTTCCACACTTTGGAGCTTCTGAAGTGCAGATGTTTGGAAACGCTGCTCCAACGTGTGGTTCAAACACTCAGATCACGTGACCTCAGCTGCCACAGGTGGCATACCTGCTGCTTCCATGTTAGCATGTTAGCTTCAACAGGTGGTCAGTGTGAGAGCAGAAGATGATATCAGTGACATCCAAACAAGGAAGGAAGATACCGTTGAAGGCAGCGAGCAGTGACTGCTGTGAACAGTGTCCTCACACTATTTTCTCCCTGTGTCAACATACATGAGGCTGCTTCAGCTGCAACACACCACAAACACCTTTATACAACTAAATATACTGAGAGCACACTGCTGTGGTTGCTCTGGTAACCATCCATATATCCAGATGTTTGGGGCCGAGTCTGCTTCCTCATCCTTGGTTCAACCCTCAAAGTCTGATGTGTTTTTTTGTGATTTGGTTTTATTTGTTGTTCTATACACTGTGAAACAAAGCTAAAAGCCCCTGTGGTACAGTGGGGGACTCAAACCCAGGACCCAACCTGCTCCAACAACAGTCAGAAGGATTTTGTTAAGTCTCATTTTCTGTTCATTAGGAAAACATCAATAATGAAGAGCACATGTTTATAGAAGCACATTCAGACCAATGACAACAGTCCATTCACACTGCCCTCCACCTTTTTAAATGTGAGTAAACACATCATGGTTCTGGTGCTGACGTGGTATCAGGGACAGGTGATGATTTTGAACTCAGTCTGAGGTTTGATTACATTGAACCTGCACTGCTTTATCCTGTTTATGTCACATTTATACCTAAAGTCGCAGCTGAATGACAAAGAACGAGGAGAAACACATTTGTTGAGAGAATTGTTAACAAATGTGGTGAGAGTGTTGTAATAGTTACAGACAGAACTATGATTTATTTATTTAAATGCATTCAAGGACATTTTTTTACTCACGCTATGTCTCTTCCACAATGTTATTTTTCTGTCCTACAACGTACGTTACAATTACAATTACATGACCATTTATCCAACTTAGGCGATGACATCATTTAGCGACTTCCAGCGACTTTTAGGACAGCCAATAGCGATTTTCCTTACTGAGGAATTGGCAACACCAGGAGCAGTGGGTGGATGGCAGCATCATCATGAAGGATCAGTGTGAGAATACATCATCATCCACAAAGAAAACCAGTCTGCGTGTCTGATGCTCTTGTTAGAAAGACGCAGTCGCAGCTTGTGGGTGCAGTTAGCTGGTTTGCTAGTTAGCTGCTCTGCTAGTTTGCTGCTCTGCTAGTTAGCTGGGAGCTAACTCACTCGAACATTTGATGCTAAACTGTCTAAACTGTGTGAGCAGCATTCATTGCTGCTCTGTGTTACTCTCCAGCCTCTCTTTCACTTAGTCCTCTCAGTTTTTTCCTCCTTACAAACTAGAAAACCTTCTTTTTCAGCTTCTCCTCCACACCCGAGCTGTGGCTAAGTTGCTACCAGCACGCAGGCTCGGTGTGTACAAATTCATGGGCTGCGTCCTCCTGAGGACACATTTGTAGACAGATTACGTCACAGCGACGCACCGAAGGCTGTCCAAATTCCTCCGAATGCAGCCGACAAATGCGTCCTCCTTTTCCCCGAATTTGAAGGATGGGTCGGGTGTGTCCTTCGTGGCCCACCATATCCCAGAATTCATTGTGCGGCCCAGCCAAACTCCAGTTTCCGGTAATGGTGACTGCTACTAAGTTTTAAAATTACTCTTATTAATCTTCCTGGGTCACAAAATAAACTTTTAACATATTTTCAGGGGAGAATGTGGGTGTGTAAACTTCAAATATCTGCTCGGTTTATCAAGATATCGCATATTTGCAAAAGTGCAAAAGTGCAAAAGTGCTTCGACGTTTTCGGCGACGTCTGTTACCCAGCTAGTCGAGAGCTCGAGGGTCACTGAAGCCGCAGAGAACGGCACAACTCCCGGCACATCATTTTCAGATCACCGCGGACTTTCGCTACTCAGGTTAAAAGTAATATTAGTAACATATGACTGAATCTATATCTCACTTAAAGCTTTCTGTAAATGAAAGAATCAGTGAAAATGAGGCACTTCAGCTGATTTTAAACAAAAACTCTGAACATAACCTGATCCAGACCAGGTTATTGGTTCAGCATCAGTAACGGTGATGTAGCCAGGTAGAAACAGAGCTAGACAGACAAACATTTATGCTCACAATCACACATCTCCAGTTAACCCAGCATGCATGTTTTTGGACTGTGGGAGGAAGCAGAGAACCTGAAGACAACCCACACAGGCCACACTATCACTCTTATTTACAGAATTATAATCTAATTAGATGATAAAGTAATAAATTATTTGGTATTTTAATGAAAATACATTTTAAGCAATAGTTTATAAGTCAACAATTATAGTTAAATAAAGTGACAAATCAAACAGTCAATAAAACCTTCTACAGCTGAAACTAATGTAGACAATGTTGGGGGAGGAATTAAAAGTAAAAACCAGGTGATGATAACTACCAAAATAAAACAGGAAGTGAATAACATTCAAGCTCACTTTAAGCTCGACAGTCAAACTCTGTTTTGTATTAATCTATTGTTTTGAATTTTTGTTTACATTTTATATTTAAGTGAGGCAATGAGTCATATCACTGACCAAATACACAGGGAGTGCAGAATTATTAGGCAAGTTGTATTTCTGAGGAATAATTTTATTATTGAACAACAACCATGTTCTCAATGAACCCAAAAAACTCATTAATATCAAAGCTGAATGTTTTTGGAAGTAGTTTTTAGTTTGTTTTTAGTTTTAGCTATTTTAGGGGGATATCTGTGTGTGCAGGTGACTATTACTGTGCATAATTATTAGGCAACTTAACAAAAAACAAATATATACCCATTTCAATGATTTATTTTTACCAGTGACACCAATATAACATCTCCACATTCACAAATATACATTTCTGACATTCAAAAACAAAACAAATCAGCGACCAATATAGCCACCTTTCTTTGCAAGGACACTCAAAAGCCTGCCATCCATGGATTCTGTCAGTGTTTTGATCTGTTCACCATCAACATTGCGTGCAGCAGCAACCACAGCCTCCCAGACACTGTTCAGAGAGGTGTACTGTTTTCCCTCCTTGTAAATCTCACATTTGATGATGGACCACAGGTTCTCAACGGGGTTCAGATCAGGTGAACAAGGAGGCCATGTCATTAGTTTTTCTTCTTTTATACCCTTTCTTGCCAGCCACGCTGTGGAGTACTTGGACGCGTGTGATGGAGCATTGTCCTGCATGAAAATCATGTTTTTCTTGAAGGATGCAGACTTCTTCCTGTACCACTGCTTGAAGAAGGTGTCTTCCAGAAACTGGCAGTAGGACTGGGAGTTGAGCTTGACTCCATCCTCAACCCGAAAAGGCCCCACAAGCTCATCTTTGATGATACCAGCCCAAACCAGTACTCCACCTCCACCTTGCTGGCGTCTGAGTGGGACTGGAGCTCTCTGCCCATTACCAATCCAGCCACGGGCCCATCCATCTGGCCCATCAAGACTCACTCTCATTTCATCAGTCCATAAAACCTTAGAAAAACCAGTCTTGAGATATTTCTTGGCCCAGTCTTGACGTTTCAGCTTGTGTGTCTTGTTCAGTGGTGGTCGTCTTTCAGCCTTTCTTACCTTGGCCATGTCTCTGAGTATTGCACACCTTGTGCTTTTGGGCACTCCAGTGATGTTGCAGCTCTGAAATATGGCCAAACTGGTGGCAAGTGGCATCTTGGCAGCTGCACGCTTAACTTTTCTCAGTTCATGGGCAGTTATTTTGCGCCTTGGTTTTTCCACACGCTTCTTGCGACCCTGTTGACTATTTTGAATGAAACGCTTGATTGTTCGATGATCACGCTTCAGAAGCTTTGCAATTTTGAGACTGCTGCATCCCTCTGCAAGATATCTCACTATTTTTGACTTTTCTGAGCCTGTCAAGTCCTTCTTTTGACCCATTTTGCCAAAGGAAAGGACGTTGCCTAATAATTATGCACACCTGATATAGGGTGTTGATGTCATTAGACCACACCCCTTCTCATTACAGAGATTCACATCACCTAATATGCTTAATTGATAGTAGGCTTTCGAGCATATACAGCTTGGAGTAAGACAACATGCATGAAGAGGATGATGTGGACAAAATACTCATTTGCTTAATAATTCTGCACTCCCTGTATATTTCATCTTTTCAGTCAGAAATAATCAATTGATCATATTTTTATTACTAAATGTTTCTGAAAATCAAATTCTGATATCTGAACAAACAGCTCTGTAAAAACCTTCAGCATACAGGAATCGAACTAGAAGGTTTGGTGGATGAAGCACTGCTAAAATAAAGATTTTGGACTCAGGAGCAGATGGGACATTTCATTGCAAATGAAAGACAGAAAGTGAACAAATATCACTAAAAACCCCAGACACTAATTTCTACATTAAGACTTTTTTAAAAATCAATTTCCTGTTTATGCAGTAATAGAAATCAGGTTTAACGTGATCATCATTGGAAAATTTTAAATCCTGACCTGAGAGTTTCCATTTTACAGTGTGGACTCTTCACTCCAGCAGACAGAAGCTTCACTCCTGAATCCTGCAGGTCAGAGTTACTCAGGTCCAGCTGTCTCAGACTAGAGGACTGGGAGCTGAGAGCTGAGGACAGAGCTTCATAGCCTCTCTCTGAGAGCTTACAGTGACTCAGTCTGAAAAATGACAGATAAACATTAAACAAACACTGTTGTTAAGTTGCAATGAGGGTGCACTAAAGAGTTATTAGATTTAGCAATTAATCCGGTTTTTTTACTGAGAGTCAACAAATGGATGACGCTGACATTTGTTAACTGACAATGGTCAATCAATTCTGGTATTCTATTGCAAATGCCAATTGGGCTCCATGTGCCGGGCAGTGCATTAGCACCAAAGTAGCTGACATATTAATCAATAACTCTCTGCTCATTAAATTATCATAAAACTATTACAGAAGTTTAACTGACTTTTTTCCCCATTTAGTGGATTCTTATTGGTTAATTCTGTCAATTGATGAAAAGCCCAACATAACTTGATCTCACCTCAGAGTATTCAGTTTGCAGTGTGGACTTCTCAGTCCTGCAGAAAGAAACTTCACTGCTGGATCCTGCAGGTTGTTGTTACTTAGGGCCAGCTGTCTCAGTGTAGAAGACTGAGAGCTGAGAGCTGAGGACAGAGCTTCACAGCCTCTGTCTGAGAGGTCAGGGACACTCAGGCTAAAAAACAAAATAAAAACACAATTTGAAAAACTGTAATTTGATAACAAACTGTTATCAAATGACAAGTTAAATGAACTCTCTGACCAGTTACAGAGACTCAGTCTGGGGGAACAGAAAATATTTTAAAAGTCCACGTAGTAAAGAGATTAGAAATGTGGCAGATGATTATAACTTTAGACCAAAAAGGTCCCTCTCGCTCATATATTTGTTAAAACAAGAATAAACGCTCATCTTGATTTGCTTTGAATTTTTATTGACTTCTTATGCTGATTCATAAAGAATATGACTTCATCTGACCTGAGAGACTGAAAAACAATCAAGCATGCATGACTGAATCTGCCAGCAGCTGCAGATCCTTGGAGCTGTACTGGTGATGCTGATTGTAACATATAGAAGTGAACTCCTCTTCAGCTGAGCAATAAGACCAGAGGAGGAATGAGGGAGTTGATCACCTATGGGTCCATCACAGTCTTTGAACGTCTTCAGTCAGTACAGAATGATGCTGCGAGGCTTTAACCAGCACATGAAACAGACTGGACATTACTCCAGTTTAATCTCTTCACACTGGTAACCAGTTCATTTTAGGCTTTATTTAAAGTTTTAGTCCTTACTTTTAGTCCCAGTCTATATTTCTGACTTTCTACAATCCTACAGCTCTTCTCACATCTGAGATCTTCCAGTTAAAGGCTGTTACTGGTCCCACTAACTCATTTATTCAGACTCTAGTATTCAGAGTGGCCTTTAACTAGTTTTAGGCTGTATGATGTTCAGTGTTTGCTGTTTAATGTTTTTATCTTCTGTGTTTTTATTGCCTGTTTCTATTGTAAAGCACTTTGTGGTTTTTCACCTGTGAAAGCTGCTGTATGAATAAAGTTTACTTACAGGATGATTCTGGATATGACTTTGATAAAAGCTGACACCCAGATATGTTTAAGACACTGACATTTACTGCTGCTATCAAACATTAACTATAATATACTGTATTTAGTGCTGATGATCATGTAAATAAATATGTTTAAGTTTTTAAGGGTCCATCACACATTACACTGTTTATGTTAAAAGTAAAGACATGAGTACAAATGTACTCACAGAGCTTTGTTGGAGGCTTTGACCACTGGCAGCAGCCTCAGAAGAGCCTTCTCTGAAGCAGAGTATTTCTTCAGGTCAAACTCATCCAGATCTTGTTCTGATGACAGTAAGATGAAGACCAGAGCTGACCACTGAGCAGGAGACAGTTCATCTGTGGAGAGACTTCCTGATCTCAGGGACTGTTGGATCTCCTCCACTAGAGAACGATCATTCAGTTCATTCAGACAGTGGAACAGATTGATGCTTTTCTCTGCAGACAGATTCTCACTGAGCTTCTCCTTGATGTACTGGACTGTTTCCTGATTGGTCTGTGAGCTACTTCCTGTCTGTGTCAGCAGACCTCGTAGGAGAGTCTGATTGGTCTGCAGTGAAAGACCCAGGAGGAAGCGGAGGAACAAGTCCAGGTGTCCATTCGGACTCTGTAAGGCCTTGTTCACAGCACTCTGGTGGAGAGATTGAAGTTTTGGTTTGTTAAATAGTTTAGACCATGTAGAGGTTGTTTGTTGTTGTTCCAGCAGATTGAGTCCAGAGTTGATGAAGGTCAGATGGACATGAAGAGCAGCCAGAAACTCCTGAACACTCAGATGGATGAAGCAGAACACCTTGTCCTGGTACAGTCCTCTCTCCTCTTTAAAGATCTGTGTGAACACTCCTGAGTACACTGAGGCTGCTCTGATATCGATGCCACACTCTGTCAGGTCTGATTCATAGAAGATCAGGTTTCCTTTCTGCAGCTGATCAAAAGCCAGTTTTCCCAGAGACTCCATCATCTTCCTGCTCTCTGGACTCCAGTGTGGATCTGTCTCAGCTCCTCCATCATACTTGACCTTCTTCACTTTGGCCTGAACCACCAGGAAGTGGATGTACATCTCAGTCAGGGTCTTGGGCAGCTGTCCTCCCTCTCTGGTTTCCAGCACATCCTCCAGAACTGTAGCAGTGATCCAGCAGAAGACTGGGATGTGGCACATGATGTGGAGGCTTCGTGATGTCTTGATGTGGGAGATGATGCTGCTGGCCTGCTCCTCATCTCTGAATCTCTTCCTGAAGTACTCCTCCTTCTGTGGGTCAGTGAACCCTCTGACCTCTGTCACCATGCCAACACAGTCAGGAGGGATCTGATTGGCTGCTGCAGGTCGTGTGGTTATCCAGAGGCGAGCAGAGGGAAGCAGTTTCCCCCTGATGAGGTTTATCAGCAGCACATCCACTGAGGTGGACTTTCTAGGGTCAGTTAGGATTGTAGTTTTGTGGAAGTCCAGAGGAAGTCGACACTCATCCAGACCATCAAAGATGAACACAACCTGGAAGTCTTCAAAGCTGCAGATTCCTGCTTCTTTGGTTTCAGTAAAGAAGTGATGAACAAGTCCCACCAAGCTGAACTTTTCCTCTTTCAGCACATTCAGCTCTCTGAAAGTGAAGGGAAATATGAACTGGATGTCCTGGTTGGCTTTGTCTTCAGCCCAGTCCAGGCTGTATTTCTGTGTTAAGACTGTTTTCCCAATGCCAGCCACTCCCTTTGTCAGCACTGTTCTGATTGGTTCATCTCTTCCAGGTGAGGCTTTAAAGATGTCTTCTTGTCTGATGGTTGTTTCTGGTCTGTCTGGTTTCCTGGATGCTGTTTCAATCTGTCTGACCTCATGTTCCTCATTGACCTCTGCAGTCCCTCCCTCTGTGATGTAGAGCTCTGTGTAGATCTGATTCAGGAGGGTTGGGTTTCCTGCTTTAGCGATGCCCTCAAACACACATTGGAACTTCTTCTTCAGGGTGGATTTAAGGTTACGATGACAAACTGCAGCTTGAAGTTCTGAATGAGAAGAAAAATAAACACTCAATTCCAAAAAGAACTAATCTTTAAAACATGTTGCTCCATCTTCCATCTCTGGAAAATGTTCATTTATCCAGCAGCTTAAATCTTTAGATAAATCCTCTTACTGCTCTGCAGACGGTCAGCCAGCTCCTCCTGCTTCATTCTCCTCAGGAAGTCCACTGTGATCTTCACAAACGCCTCTCTGCTGCTGCTCCTCTGACTCTCTAAGCATTCTGGGTAATCTGGACTCAGAACCTTCTGGATCTTCTTCAGCTCGTTCTTCACAAAAGTGATGATGTTGTCCTCCAGCAGCTGGAACAGAATATTTATGAATGAGCCAATCAGACTGAAATCATGGAGCCAAACATCAGATCCATGTTGGACACACTGACGATCCACTGGTCTACAAAGAGCAGCATGGAGATGACTGTGAACAGAACAGATGTAGCAGTAGTTGTTGTACATGTACAGACCATAAATATGGAGTCCAGCTGTGTTTGATGCTGCTGGGCAGACTGACCACTGGGAACCTCTGAGCTCTGCTGCTCCACTCTGTGGAGGAACCATGAAGGATTAGATCCACACAGGATAAAGATCCAGGAGTTTCTGCTCAAATAACTTCATCTGAATCAAGTCTGTCAAGTTTTAAACTCTCAGATTGTGAACATATCAGTAATTTTCAGTCTGTTTTCATGGACGTCCTTTCAGTGGTGATGTCAGGGATGATTTTGAAGAAGCTCATCAAACTGAACCATCAGCAGATCACTGCTCCAAAACCAGAACATGATCCGAGTCTCCCTCCACCACCAGAACACCAGCTTTACTAACGTGGTAGATCAGTGTAGTACAGATCAATAACTGATGAGTCATTTGATCAAAATCACTGAGTGCTTCACGTCTGACCCTCTGATGCTTCTGTAGACATTTTGCATATTTAATGAATGTCTGACAGTTTTACATTCATTCTATGAACACAGTGGAAATGTTGTGTTATAGTCTCCATGTTGTTTCCAGCATCATAAATTCTTAAGTTCAGAAAATTAGATTCTTTCTTCACAGCTGAAAAACAACAACATTTATTCTCTATTGAAATCTGCATCGTCCACTCCAAAGGTCACAATCTGAAGGTAACATCTGGTTTTGTTCCCTGTGGTTAACTCTGAGCATCAGTATGGTGGGATTTATCCACTACATCCACACCACTGTGGTTCAGTGTTGTCCTGATGGAGTAACAGCAGCCAGTATGATCCAGGCTTTAGCTGCTGGGTCTCTGTGTGACCTCTCAGACTGTTTAACAGATCAGACACAAAGAGAATCAGAGCAGCTCTGTTCTTTAAAGACAAACATGAACCCACTCAGGTCACACTTTCCCCACAGATATGAGCATCACTGTCCTCAAACAGCAAATGACCAAGTCGAACATTTGGATCTTTTCTCTTTCATTGTTTTCTTTTTAATGAATCTTTGTAACAATCTGAGGATGTTTCAGGTCATATTTATCCAGGAAACACAAACATGTAAAGGAGTCATCACAGCTCTCTGACCTCGTTGCTCCAGGTTCACCACTGAAGTGTGGAGGTCGACCTTTGGACCGGTCACTCCTCACAGACGGACAGCTGGACCCTGCAGACTGTGACCTCTGACCTCTGCAGACACAAACATGATTGAAGCAGCTGTGATCACACAGACTGCAGATAATGCAGCTGTTTCCTGTCAGTAACATCCTCTTAGATTAGAGTTCAGCTTTTTACAGGAAAACTGGACAAAACTGATTTTTGTTACAAACTCATTTTCATTTCCTCTCAGCTCACAAACACAGTCAGACAATCAACCAGAGTCAACACTGATTATAATGTCAGTGCAGAATTATTTCTGTTACTCAGTGAGTTCAGCTCTCTGACCTCGTTGCTCCAGGTTCACCACTGAAGTCTGAATTTAGATGTTTGGACCGGTCACTCCTCACAGACGGACAGCTGGACCCTGCAGACTCTGCTCTGTCCTCCTCTTCCTCCATCATCATCTTCAGTCAGTCTGAGAGGTAAACCACAAACACTCAGTGAGTTCACATTAACAGGAGGAACTGAGTTACAGTCGCTGACCTCTGACCCGTCATGTGACCATGAAACCAGGTCAATATGTCTGTAGGTTCAGTCATCCAGGTCATGTGATCTAAGGAGCTTGGAGAGAAAAGAGACGTCTTTAAGTTTCTGGAAGACGTTTCATCTGAGAAGCTTCTTCAGCTCTAAAACCAAACGGTGGAGAGTCCCAGATATTTAAACCTGAGAGGGAAAGAAAGCATGTCGCTGACCCACCACTGATGTTATTTCAAGGAGGAAACTGAGAGCCTTTGCACCAGGAGCACAAACATCAGCTCCAGCAATGATCCACTGATGTGTTTTTATTCCATGTATGAATGTTGTTATTGACAGAGATGACGTTTGTGTGTCAGTGATGCAGTGACTGTTGTTGTTACCTGTACAGGCTGGTTAGACTCTATGAAACAGATCATACAGATCTCTGCATGTTAGAAGAGACTATTAAAGGTCATGAATGAGACAAAGGCAGGGAGGCGTCCTTTACAGCTAAACAGCAGAGTGAGAGAACAGCCAGCACCTCTACATTTATCACATTATACAGCACATGTATGATACTGACAGGGATGAGAAGAATTTAGTGATTCTGATCCCATCATTGATATTACTTATTGATTCTCAGTAGCTCTGCTCTGACAGTCACCACCATCACTGAGCAGCATATCAAAGACATTTGTGCACATTAACTGCATGTTGTGGCTCAAATGTTTGTGCATGTTGGAGGCATTTCCTCTTTGTTGTGATCAGTGTTGGTCATTACTCAAAACAGTCATTATTACACATATTACACAGAACACTTTAATTAAAAGTAATGGAGTACGTTACTTCATTACTCCTCAAAACATTACTTTGATGTTACTGTGTGAAATGAACAAATGAGCATGTAACAACATAAAGCTGAGGTACAGCCCCACACACCAACACAGATCCTGATGAGGTCACGTGATGTTTCTCTGAGTGTTTATGAACACAAATCAAAGATGAAACAGCACAAAGACACTTCAAAGTGATTCTACTGTAGAAACATGAACAGGTAGAAACCTGCAGCCTGACTGCTCATCACTTTGTTACCTGTTCAAGTTCAGCAGCAGCAGCTCACTTTATCACGGTGCTGGTCTGGGGTCAGTGTTTACTCAGCTTTAACCTCACTCTGGCTTCTTGGCTAGCCTAGCGTTAGCATGCTGTGTGCTAGCTTAGCGTCAGAGCTCTGCAGGTGTCTCGTGTGTAAATATTAATCACAGTGACAGTAAAGGAGGTAAAGGGCTGTGACGTCATCACGTACGCTGCGTCCTCTGTGGGCTCTGAGTGAACTCAAAGTACAAACTACAAGTACACAAACACGAATGTAGCTCAGAGTGGCGGACACACTCGGCCTCGTTGGTCCAGCTGTGAGTCCGTTACCGTGAACTATGGAGCGGCAGATTTGTGCTGAACTAAGCTGCACACAGCTGATGTTAGCCAGGAAACATTACACACTGACTTTAATGGAGAGACCGGAAATACAAACACACACAGTTTGTTGTGTGAAGAAATCAAACACGAGCTGAACAAACAGTAAAGTTCCTAAAGACAAACTGTTAAAGGAGGAAACAAAGCAAACTTACAGTTTCTTCACACCAACAACAAGCTCCACTCCACGAAGTTCAGGAAGTGAAATTAAACTTTGAGGACACTCGGGAACATCGTAACACTGTGCTGCGTTCAAATAAACCTCGGAAATTCCCAAACCTCTGGCAGGCTGTGATTTATTTCTGCTGGTTTTCCTGTTTGAAGCACAAACATCCGTCATCACTTTGTTGTTGTTCTTCCTGCAGCGTTTAAATATTTCAGCACTGAACTGATGTTTCTTCAAAGCTCATTTCAACCTGTTGAAGTCATGAATGAAAGTGCAGACTGAGAGTGGATCACATGATGTTTGAGGTGTGTCATGTGACATGTTCAGTATTGTCACACATGTCTAGATTGTCCCTGATATCATAACTGCTCAAACACTGATGATTATATTTGAAGAATTATTCCTGATGGCAGCAAAGTTTGAATGGAGCTCTCTGTCTGTGCTGATTTGTCGCCCTCTGGAGGTCAAAGCACAAACTGCATGATGTCACTGTAACCACCACAGAGACAGGAAGTGTTTTTATGACTGAAACACTGCAATGATGCTAACGGCTGTCGTTAGGCTCACTGACAGCAGTGCTGATGTGTTCATGTCAAACACTGGCTCAGGTCAGACTCCTTCATCCTTCTCCAGTGTGAGGCCGCCCTCAGACCCACAGGAGCTCTGACCTTTGACCTCCTGACCCTAACCATTTTAGTCTTGTTGCATCTTTAAATGCAAATCCTGTGAAATGGTCAGGGGCGGCTCTAGAGAAATTTTCTTAGGGTGGCAAAATCAAAGCCTTTTCCCCCCAAACACATATGCAGGTGGTTACATGTGGTTAAAATGATTCAAATGCAGTAAGTATGCACGTTTTTCATATAAATATAGTCTATAACTTAATTATTGTCTGTACCCACATGATTACACACTTTAGTTACATGAAACATGTGAGTTTTGATGTTATGTACTGTACAGCCTGTATATTAAATAAACATGTAGCCCAATAAGTATAAACTCCAGAAAGCTACACAACATGGGGCGCTTCATTTACAAACACAAGTCTAACTTAAGTTTCACTGTTTTTGTTAGAAAACAGTCACATTGTTGCAGCTTAAATGACACAAAATGTCAGAAATCTGCACTGTCATGAACAAACATGTAAACCTCATTTTTCATGATTTGTTGGATTCACCCTCTGAGGTCTGAAACACAACCGGACATTTCAAATTCAAATTCAAATTCAAATTCAAATTCAAATTTTATTTGTCACGTACACAGTCATACACAGTACGATATGTAGTGAAATGCTTGGACAACTACTCGTGACCTAAAGAAAACAAAAAAGGAAAAGGCTATGAATAAGATAGGAAATAAATATGAAAAATTAAAAAGGGTAAATTTAACTAGGAAGGAATAAAATATAAATTAAGGTTAAAAATGAAATAACTGTACAACACAAATTAGAATGAAGGGTAAATTTAACTGGGAAGAATAAGATAAAATATATAAATTAAAGTTGAAAATAAAATAACTGTACAACAAAATACACAATACACAATATAGAACTATATAAGAATGTATGAAGAAATCTAAATATAAATAAATATATACACAATAACAGCAGCTGTACAAGTATTAACTGGAAATGAAGAATATAGTGACCAGTGTTGTGCAAAAACAATGTCCAGAAAGTCCAGTGTGTGTGTAAGAACCATATGTGTGGGTCAGTACTGTGTGGTGGTGTGATTGAGAGACCGTATCGCCTGCGGGAAGAAGCTCCTCCTCAGTCTCCTCAGTGGAGGACCCCCACCTGTTTTTCGGGCCTGGTGGTGGTCAGAGGGCCCGGTGGCACCAGTGTCCGGCAGCCTCGCCTCTGTCGGTGCGCCCCAGGGTGGCTGTGGCTACAAGCTTGCCATCACCAGCGTGTGAATGTGTGGATGACTGGATGTGTAAAGCACTTTGGGGTCCTTAGGGACGAGTAAAGCGCTCTACAAATACAGGCCATGTAATGGCAGAAACATTCTCTAGTGTAAATCCTGACTAGTTCATTAACTACAGATCAGTTTCAGTGAACATTATTCACAGAGGGATCTGAGTTCCTTATACCAGACTCTACAGAAACTGTAACACTGTGCAGCTCTGCGACTCAACAATATGACAACAATGTAACACACACTAGAATCATCAAATAAAGCCCCACTAACCACTAGAACTAGAACTAACTAACTAGCACTGGACACTTGCATATTAGAGATTTCTACCACCATAGGAGGCGAGATATCATCCTTGAACCAGAGCATCCAGCCCTCAATTTCGGACATAAAAAGCGACGTGGCCAGGCATGATAACACTTTGACTGAACTGCAGGACTGTGCCTCGAACCACTCTGACACCATCGCCACTCTCCAGGCCACTGTGGAGCGTTTGTCTGCGGAGGTAAAGAAGTTAGATGAGAGATGTGGAGCTCTTGAGGCACTCCAGGAGGAATCATTTAAGAACTGCAGGAATACCAGAAGGCACAGAGGGACCCAAGATGACTGAGTTGGTTCACACCTGTTGGCGGAGGCGCTATCTCTCGAGGAGAAGCCACTCATCGATCGAGCACATAGAGTGAATCGCCAGCGTCCCAAACAAAGTCATCTTCCTCGGCCCATCATCTTGAGATTGCACTACTACCACATTGGTGAGGAAATTCTGCTGAAAGCTGCAGAGAACAAGAACCTGATGTATAAGGGTTTTTAAAATAAACATCCTCCCAGATTTCCCTCCCTCTGTTGGAAACGCAGAGCCGCATTTGCAAATATGAGAGGAAGACTACGTGGGATGACCGGCGTCAGGTACAGACTGCTATACCCTGCAAAGCTGTTAGTGACCCATGGTGATGTGAGGAAAAGCTTTAGCGATCCCAAAGAGACCGTAGACTACGCGGAGAAGCACCTCTCCCACCCACCTTCAAATGTATTAAAAGCAAGGATATATCTATATGTCTAACGCTGACACAGCACTGTGTTTCTTCTTTTCCCTTTATATTCCATGTAAAGGTGAATATGGAGCGTTTATGGCGATTTTCTGAATCTCGGGCAGATGAACTTCCCTGAAGTGTTTCTTGCTGGGTGTCGAGTGTTTGACCGACGCATGAAACGACACGTTTGTGAGTCTTTGTGAGTATTTATCACACGGCGTGCTGCGGGGAAAAGCCTGTTGTAACATTCATGTTTTAGCCCCTGACGGCTCTTTTTGGCTTTTCATCCCTAAACTCTCTGCATGCTCTTTCATGTGATTCGTTTTATTTTGAAAAGTCTCAATAGGATCTTGAGCTTTATTGTGAAAGGTTTATGTGGAAAATAAAGAAGCGGACGGCGGAGCCACGCGATGGTTTTACCGGCGTTGTTGCTAACGAGTGTCCGTAGTGTGGTTATATTAAATATAAGAGAAAGAGAGAACTTTAATACAGACACTACAGTGAGCATCACAACCATGTAACATATTTTACACCATGAAACAAACGATGTTTCATATCATCATCTGATATATATGTTATATGGAACAGGCCCAGCGCAGGCTGCCTGTGATGCAGCACAGCGCCACCCTGTGGTCATCACTGCACTGGTGACACTACAAACAACAAGTATACAGGATGGACGGTGGCCCTGAGAGCTCACACACACTGCTGCTTCTAAAACACCATGAAACAGGAAAATGCTGTGAAAGCACAAAATAATCACAGTTCAAAGAGACAATAGTGACAGAAACAGAGGCTTCACTGGTGCTGAGGGAGAAATCCCAGAGAAGCTTCCTTCCTGCCAGTATACGAGCCCACCAACAGAGACAGGACCAGTTCATCCTCCATCACTTACTGTGGCTCACGTTGCTCTTCTGTTGCTTTGCATCACAGACGCGTCTTTACTGGCTTCTTCTTCTAATTGCACTTAGAAACATGTTGTCTTTAACCTGTCACAGCTGCCCATATGTTGCTGCTGAGAACATGTGGAGCTGATTCATGTAGTCATGTGTCTGTGAACAGCCAATCACAGGAAGACTTTCAGAAGCAACAGAAACTCAGAGGAACAGCTGAGATGTGCTGAGTGACACAAGAACTGACAACAAATGTTAAAGTTCAAATGGTGGTTTTGTTTGCAGGGACTGTGAGTGGATGGAGATCCTGGTCCTCCTCAGCTGTGAGTTCTTCCTCTGTCATGAGAACCTCAGGGGGAGAACATGTGCTCACTCTCAGCTGCTTTAACAGGAAAGAAGCTCTTTTAGATCAAAGCTGAGAAACTGTTTGTAACAGCGAACTCTGTCACCTTTCTCTCCTCAGCCTGCTGCTGGACAGGCCCATGAAGCTCTGCTGTAAAGGCTTCCATGTCCCAGGCTTCACCTTTACCTGCTGACCAACGGGAGGCGTGGCCAAAACAGCGATGGGGAGTGGAGCAGCAGGTAGCAGAGGTGAGCCTCTTGTATGCAGCCTGTTATCTGTGGGACCAGGGAGGACGTGACACAGATGTTGCTGATTCAACATCTGTGTGACAGCTGGAGCAGCACAGTCTGTAGGAAACATCTGTGCATGTAGGAGACACCAAGGTGTACATGGTGGAAGCAGACGACTGACTCAAGCAGCCTCACATCACAGGCTGCTGGCTACAAGCACATGACCACAGTGACTGGTTTCACTGGTGTCTGTCCCAGTCTGTGGCAGAGACACAGGAAGTCACAGACAGCCTGCACACAGCGTTTCCTCTGGAGTGTGTTTCACACCCTGTTTGTGTTTCTCACTAACATGTTGTAGTTCTTCCTGCACACAGCAGCACTTTGATCATTTCTCCTGCTTTTCTTCCTTTTCTAGCTTTTATACACTGACAGTAACACAAAACTCCAAAGTCATCATTTGAGGAGCTTCTTAAGAGTTTCTGTGAGTTTAGTGAAGTCAGCCTCTCAACAATAAGTGTGTGTGTGTTGATTATCTAATGTTCAGAGAGGACTGCACTGATGTAGCATCCAGGTGAGCAGCTTATGAGCCAACAGGGGGAATTTAGCTGTATTATTGTTGTTTAAATGTAATAATTTATGATTTCATGTTCCAATATTTCACTTTTCCCAACGTTTTGTTATCATTTGGTCTGAAAACCATGACAAACAGCAGTGTTACAGTTGTTAGCATTAGCTGCTATAGAGCACTCAGTCACTGTATTGGTGTTAGCGACATGAACATATCTGAGCTAACTGTGTGTTCCAGATGTGCAGCAAACCCAACTGTCCCTGTGTTTTCCTGCTGTAGACATTATCCCCATGATGCTGACGTCCTCTGGTGGGACGAGCTCACACGTTTATGGATTCAGATGCTAACTGGACCAGACTGGTGTCAACCTTTGTGCTATAGAAGCAAATCAAAGAAGAACCAGTTGAACCTGAGCTGTCTGTAGTGGTGACACCAACACCATGGCAGCCTGCACATGCTGACCCAGGGTCAGTGTTGAACCTATAAGCTGTGTCCTCACAGTTCAATATGTCCTCACTGCACAGGTCAATGACATCAGAGCTGTAATGTTGTTCCCGTCTCACTAAAACTTCTGGCATAAGGTGACTTTTCTGGGTGATTCCTACTCCAGGGTCACCAGTTTGAATCCCTCTGTTACTGCTGGGAACGTGCTGCTAAAGTGCCCTTGAGCAAGGCCACGTCCAGCTTATGAAGCCAACCCTGGGCTCTGCTTGCTGGCAGTGACAGAGTAGATGAAACAGCTCAGTGGATGCTAACTCACAGCTAACAGCGCTCTGTCATGGATAAGTGAAATAAAGCTGACTGACCCACAGCTGCACACAAACACCTCCAACACCTACAGGTCAGCAGGTCCACTGCTGTCTCTGATGGGCCCAAACTTTGCTTGTTCAGCGTTTGCTGCTGCTGACTTTGAAAATCACACCAAACATGGAATCAAATATATCGACTCAGCTTAGACTACAGAGAAGCTCGGCACTGCTCACAAAACTCAAACACAAAAGGCTTTTTAAAGACAACAATCACTTTGACAGACACACAAACACGACTGAGTACAGAGGAGCTGCTGGTTTGAAGCCACAGAAATGTTCAAATGTTTAAACACACTGCAGCGTTGTAGCCGTGATGCATTTGTGCTGCTAAGGCCACACACATCAGCTGCCTTACATTTTAGTACCAGTTCATCTCTGACCATGGCAGCACAGTCTTTCCAGTACAGTGATGTTGGTGGGGACAGTGGGGACTGATTGTTCATTGGCTGTAAGCCGGTCGTCACATGGACGTTTAACTGGTGCTTTGGTTGCTCTGTAGTCTGTTGTGCCTGTGAGCTGCTCCTAAAATGAGACAGATTATAATTGTCACCATTCTGTTAATGACTCTTATTATGTGCGCTCTCCTCCACTGTCACACTAAACACATTAAACCTTTATTTTTGTGTAAAGTCAGGATTTATTGGCTCTTCTTAAAAGCGTCATGAAGTGCAAAACTCAGCAAACATTATACAAAAGTAGATTTAGAAGCTGAACTGAAAACATTTAAAGTGACAGTCAGCACAAATCCAGCTGACATCTCCATCCAACCCAAGTCTTCATTTAAAGTCATTATAACTGTGACACACGTTTGTTACAGTATTAATCCTGCCTGATGCTGCAGGGCCAACATCATGAAACAGGCTCAGCATTTATTTCCATTATGAAACTTTATCATTAAAAACAAACCATTGTTCTGCAGTCGTCCCAGGACTGTCGGTCAAACGTTCTCTCCACATGTTTAAGGCTGAGCTCACTTTATCGTCTGCCTGAAGGAGGGAAGCAGATGTTACTAAACATCACAATAAAACATATGAAATGGGTGCACATGAGGAACGTCTGCACTGTTAAAGCCATGCAAACATCTTCACACATGAAGCAGCAACACCTCTCAGTTTAGCAGCAGCTGGTAAAAGCCACAGTGATCCTGGAGCCTCCCTGAAGGACTCGTTCATCAGTAACTGTCAGGAGGACGATTAAACCTGCTGCACACGTCCTGTAGTTACACACTCGGGAGGAAAGACGACGTCCTCGCTCTGCAACATGATCTGTGTTTCATCCAGGACGCTCAAACACAGACTGGTTTCCAAATATTAGACGCACTGGTTCTTCATGCGTTTCTACCTGAGCACTCAGAGTCATTTCTACAACAGGCCTCCTTCACCTGCTGGTGCCTCTGTTTCTGTGTTTGGCTGTTTCCATCAGTGCCTGATGTTTGTGATCTTTGATCTGTTCTGAAGTCTCTCTTTGTGACACAAATGTTGTTTGGCTTCTTTTGCAAACAAGGCAAAAGAACTTTAATGGATTCATTTGCTGATCTTACTTTTCTGATGCAAAGCCGTCCTTTCAACGCTTTAGAAAGAAAACCAAACAATGTTTTTAAAACTTTCCCAAAATGTAAAAGCTATTAAAACCATAAACTTCTGCTCCTTGATCATGTGATTCTTCTTCTAGACTGTCTGTAATTGTTATTGCTGATTGTCAATAAAGTTGCTTTTTATAAGTTATGTTGTAAAGGAAGCTTGTGGCGAGGGAGGAGGGGCGACTAAAAGCAGGTTCATATAGTGGGAAAGTCCTCAGGTCATGTGAGGATATTTACTGATGCGTCAACACTGTCAGATAAAAGAACGGCTGCTGCATTTGTTCTCCCACAAATAAGTTTGGTGATGAGTAAAAGAATTACAGATGATGTGGCAGTTTATACTGGGAGCTGGTAGTGATGTTACTGGCTTGAACTGGGTGGAGGACGCACTAATATGGAGGTATGTGGTTTGCTGGGACTCTAGCAGCGTGCTAGTGAGTACAGGTGATATGTCTTCAGACTCTAGGCAACATATTGTTTTTGATATACTTCATTTACTGTATAGAATCAAACACAGAGGGATAGAAGTGGATTTCTTATGGCTCCCTGTGAATATCGGTGTTGATGCAATGAACAGGACGATAAGTTTAAAAAGGTGCAGCAAGAAGAAGTCGTGCAGGTTTGACTATAAAATACAGTGAAAGTGAGGTGAAGAGTATAATGAAGGTAAAGATGAAGGACGAGTGGCAGGCACACTGGGACAGAGACGGGAAAGGCAGATATTATTATACAGAAAACAGTCGTGTAGAAGAAGCTGCAGCAGAGACCAGGATGGAATCTGGAGAGTCAGAGTTGGTCACACAGGCTTGAATAGCACACTTAAAAAGGTAAACATGACACAGGAAGTGTGACTTCTGTGGACCAGAGGAGACGTTTGACGGGTTGTTAGCGTCGTCAGGATGCTGGATGGAAACGCTGTGCCTGATAGGATGATTACAGGCTGGACTTTGTCTTCCTGTTACAGATGGATCCAGGCCCTGGATGACTGCTGGACACACATGACCCACACTAGGCTGCCTTCATCCATCCTTTCCTCCTTCACTGAGACTCAGAGTCAGCATGTATGTATTTATCAGTGATTTGAATCCTTTCATTACAGAGTGAAGTTAAAGTAGACGTGTGAACACACTAATAAACACAAAGGGACACAACTACTACTCCATGATGGAAAGCTGAAGTATTACACAGCTTTATGAACCTCCTGTTATCCTGGTAGACGAGTACAGCAATAAATCTTTTACTTGAACATCTTCTGGCTCCAATAAGCTTTGAAATGTGACCATGAAGTTAGAGACACACTGACTGAAACCCACAGCTGTGACTGTGGATCACATCCACACACAGTGTAGCTGCTGTCTCTGTGTGAGCCTTTGCACTGCTGCTCGCAGCACCGTTATATCACTCAGCGCTCGCTGCTGTTATTGAATCCACTTTTTACTGTCCGTGCAATCAAGCTCCTCTGCAGAGCTAGAAAATATCTTCGAACCAGTTTATGTGTTAGGGGATCCTTTGCAGCTGTGACTGTTGCCTCTGTTTTTGTCCTTTGGTTCCTGGGAGCCTTTTACATTTCCATCAGCAACAAATATCTGAACAGGCTTTATTGTAGGAAATACAGGAGTAAATAGTTGTCATTATTTATTAGATGTTGTTAAAGATGATCCGATGCTTGTTTAGTTTAATGCTGTGGCTTCAGTCAGCATCACTGCGCTGTATAGTTTTATTTTTCTGATCCTTCTGTTAAAGTTGCTGAATAAAAGCTGGTTGGTCTGCACCTCACCGCTGCCTCGAGCCTCCTTTAAAGCAGCAGAGGCTCTTCATTCAGGTATCACAGCTCGAGTTGTTCTGCAGGAGACCCAGAGTACTGTCCTTGGTCCATAATGACATTAACTTTGATTCATGTCAGCCTGAACGTCTGTGATGAACACACTATCAGCATCACTGACATATTTCATCATTTAAAAACACTTCCTGTCACCGTGGTGGTTACAGTGACATCATGCAGTTTGTGCTTTGACCTCCAGAGGGCGACAAATCAGCACAGACAGAGAGCTCCATTCAAACTTTGCTGCCATCAGGAATAATTCTTCAAATATAATCATCAGTGTTTGAGCAGTTATGATATCAGGGACAATCTAGACATGTGTGACAATACTGAACATGTCACATGACACACCTCAAACATCATGTGATCCACTCTCAGTCTGCACTTTCAGTCATGACTTCATGAATTTATGATCAGTTTACTCCTGAAATATTCAAATGCTGCAGGGTGAAGAACAACAAAGTGCTGACACATGTTTGTGTTTCAAACAGGAAAACCAGCAGAAATAAATCATCTTTGGACAACATGACAGAGATTAGTGAGTTTCCAAGTTGCACTTGAATGCAGCACAGACAGATTCTGATGTTCGTGGTTGTAAACGTGTCCTCAAACGCCGCTCTGACTCTTTCCTTCCTGCTCAAAGTTCCTCTTTTCTGAACTTGGTGTTTGTGCCTGACGCTGATCGTCTCCGTGTGGAGCTCCGTGTGAAGGTAACGTTAGCAGTGTGTAATGTTTCCTGGCTAACATCAGCTGTGTGCAGCTCAGTTCCAGCACAAATCTGCCGCTCCATAGTTCACGGTAACGGACTCATGAGGTCGACCGTTAAACGCTCTCCCGCCATTTTGTCTGTGTGCGCGGATGTGTACGTTTTTGTTACCACTGTCATCTCATCAATAGCCTATTTGTAAAAGATCTCTGTTCATAGTTTAGTTGGATTTTAAAACTCTGTAGTTGGACAGTTTTATTTTGGACTGATGCTAAAATTCTTGCTGATTGTTTCTGTCGAGGTTTTGTACTTGACATCCGCCATTTTGGATGTGATAAGCTGTAGAGAGTGCGTCCAAAAAGAGAAACCAGAAAGAGAACCTGTTTTATTAATAACCTCTTGCAAATAGAAGAATATGAAAAAAACAACAGCAATTAGGATAAAACCTTTAAATTACTTGAATTTTTAAAATCACCATCATCTGTTAACACAAATTTGATCATTTCAAATTTTTGTTTTCATTTTCTCTTCCCAGTTACTTCTTTCTCATTCTCTTCATTCTCCTTGTCACCTTACGTCTCACTCCTTAACTGAAGTTATAGTTCTAACATAAGAAGTCCCACCAACGTCCTTTATTTAATCTCTGTGTTGTCACAGTTATTATCATCAGATCAGACATGAGACCCAGACAACAACATAAGTTTACAAGCTAACATCATGTCAGCTAACATTAGACGATAGCATCATAAACTTTAAATTACTTTGCCTCTGATCAACAGTTTGATTACATTCTCACATCACAGGTTTATTTGCTAAGTGTGAGTCCGCCCACATTAGATCCACTTTTCAGCAGGTGGAATAATTTGTAGTATATAGGTAATACATCAACAATGCTGCCGTGGCTAAGTTAAGAATATTTAAAATGTCATTTCCAAAACTTGCATATGATCTGCAATTTGTAGCAGATCTACTGACTGTCACAGAGCAGCTGGAGCAGTCTCAAATGCAGGTCAGTCCACTGCTGCCCCCTGTGGCCAAGTGCCATAGCTACTGCTGGATGAACTCGTGACACATCTGCGCCTGTTTCTATGAACACATTGAGTCTGAGTGGCTGCACTTACACTGGTGCATTCAACATATTGAAAGATGGCAGCAATGTGGATTGTAAAGACTCAAACCAACCATTGAGCAAAGACAGCAGGATCACTTGTTTCTGTTTGTTATACAGCCAGATTTACTCGTGACACACATGTGCAGCTGCTTTATCACCTATTCTGAATTTGTTTCAAGCACAATACATTTGTTACACATGTTGGGATATTGTGTTTGTTTTAAATGTTATATACCTGTGTGGTATGTGACTTGTGTTGCCATGACGCCAGGTCTCTCTTGGAAATGAGATTTTTAATCTCAATGAGATTTTTTTTACCTGGATAAATAAAGGACTAATTTGTAACGTTCAGTGTTTTCCGGTCTTCCAAAAGAAAAAAAACCTTCAACTACATGACATGCAGTTGTGTATTTGTTTTCACCTTATCATACACTTGAAGTTTTACAAATCACCACTTCTTTAGTGAATATCATTTCAGTCTCAGACAATCTCGTTTCTCTTACAGAGGTTGAATGCACCTTCTGCGGATGGCGGTACCACACAGTGTGCATGGACTTCCCCTGCACAGAAGGCAACTACAAATGCTGTGAATGCTAAATAAACAGAAACAAATGATCCCTGTTGTCTTTGCTTGATGATTGGTTTGAGTCTTGACAATCCACATTGCTGGCGTTGCATCTTTCAATGCCAGCAATGGCAGGTATCAGTGCTCAAAGCTTTTGTGTTTGTTTCCAACAAGTTGCCCACCTCGGGAAACAAAAATGTGTTCTTTTACTTGTCAGATGAACATATGAGACACTTTGACTCTTCAGTGCAGTGTGGAGCCTAACAAAGATCTGTTTTGTGTCCCAGCTGATCAGCAGGAGGAGGAGAGTCTGACGGAGCAGCAGAGGAACATTTTCAGCTACTTGGACTCAGCTCAGCCACTACAGAGGAAACAATGAGCTCAACACAGAAGGTGACAGACAGAGCAGGACCATATGACCAAAGATATTTATCACCATATACATTTGAACATTTGCCATAACGATGTAGCTGACGATAGAATTGACACCAGACAAAATACTTTACAGCTGCACAACTTTATTAAAAAGCCATCAATGTATTTTCACTGAAACAAGCAGCTGTTGTTTATGTGCATTAAAGTTATATAAAAATGTAACAGTGCAAATGCAAATTCCTCGCTGACAGTTTAACCAAAAGGCGTTTCCAGTGGAAACTGGCCGACACATCCTGAGCATAACCATGTATAATATCCACTAAACTTCAGAAGAGGTTATACAGTCGTGGCCAAAAGGTTTGAGAATTGCATAAATATTGGAACCTGGAGAAGTTGCTGCTTAAGTTTTTATAATAGCATTTTGCCTGCACTCCAGAATGTTATGAGGAGTGATCAGATGAACTGCATCGTCCTTCTTTGCCATGAAAACGAACTTAATCCCCAAAAAGCCTTACCACTGCATTTCATTGCTGTCATCAAAGGACCTGCTGAGACCATTTCAGTGATCGTCTTCTTAACTCAGGTGAGAATGTTGGCGAGCACGAGGCTGGAGATCATCATGGCTGTATCCCGATTCAGGTTCTGCAGCTTTAAAGTCCTCAAGGGCCGCGTACTCAAAGACCGCTAAGGCCGAAGTGCGAGGCTCGTAGGCTCGTGAAATGGGACGTCTAGCCTCCGTCGCGCTGCCCAGGTTGCCTAGCAACCATGATACTAACAGCTGGAAACGTTTCATACAGCTTTGTTTGACAGAAATGAAGGAGAACATATTTAGTTCATTTGTTTCTACATGAGCTCTGTGTGATTTGATGAGTATCTGAGGCTGAGACCACAGGACTGTGAAACATGATTGTTGGGCTTCATTTCTGTGCTGAACAGTCGTTTAAGATTAGCTGTAAATAACAATTAGCTGATGTTGTTCATGAGACTAAAGTCACCTCACTGTGGTAATGTAAATATAATATGGCCAATATTATAGTTATTATATTAATCACTTCACTCACAGACAAGTATCTGTGACAGTGTGTATACAGATGTATCATATATGAGACAAATATTGTTTATTTAATATGTTGGTACTAAATGTGGCTCAGTGCTTACATATATGTGTAAAAAGCAAATGTAGGAGCTGTGATAACTGTGTCTGATAGAATGAAGAGTAGACTGATATATGAAATATTCCTTTATTGGGTGAGAAAATCAGACCATGTCATAACTGCTGTAAGTCACACAGAATAGATATCAGAGCCTTAAACAGGCTGACGTCTGCTAAATGGGTCAAACTGGGCAGAAAGTCTACAAACACATAACATCCTTATAGAATATGATGTAACACTATAGATCAACTTAGCTCAGAATATATAAAGCATATAAACAGTTACAGCAATATGATGCAACAAACACAGCAGCTACTGATCCAAAATACTCAAAGCTTCATAGAACTGAAACCAACATTTATTTTAGCTCCATTCTGCTGCTGATACAGACTTTAGGTTTCTGAACATTAAACTTGTTGCTGCCTTTCATAGTGTGTAACTTGAAGGCCCTGAGTACTTTCTCCCACACTGGAAACACTGGGATGATCACATTATTTGAACATTACCTAATAAGACTGATTCAGCACAGACAGTTATGTTAAACTTTCCTAGCAGTCCTTCACAAACAGGGAACAGTCTGTCTATTCTCTCCATCTGTCAGCTGCTGCTGGCTCTTCCTCCTCCTCTTCCTCACACACTGCTGAGTTTGTCCTGGTGGATCATCAGGGCTGCAAAGCCTCACAGATGATGTGCAGCAGTGGCTCCCTCAGTCTGTCCTCACTCTGGACACTTGCAGTCGTCACACATGGAAATCAAATGTGTGATAAGCTGCAGGATTCAAACACAAGTGTAACTTATAAACACATGTTCATACTTTTATTCCACAATCAGAGAGAAAGAAACAGAGAGAGAGTGCAGGACAGACAGACAGGTGACAGTCTCAGGTGTACACACTGCTACACAACAGCACCAGAGAAGCAGGATTTAGTGTTTGTGTTATTACGAGTGTAAACAAGAAGAGTTCCAGATGGTGCAGTGGACACATGTGTGACTGCTGTGATTAAAGCATCTTTCTTTCAGCTTAACGAGTGAACCGTCAGCTCGTTCAAACACACGTTAAAGTGCGTTTGGCTCGACACCAGCGAACAGAGGCAGCAATATAACATAGCTAACATTAACAGTGCAGTGGATCCTGCTTGTGCCGTGATGTTCAGGACTGCAAACCGAGCAGCATCACTGACTTTCAGCTTGTTGTGTTTGTGGATATATGACTGACTTTAATTATCCACAAAATCATCACATTCTCTGTCAGATGAAGGTCGACTATTGAACGGCGTATATTTTAAAGGCTTTAAAACCAAGTTAACGCTGAAAGTACAAACATCACTAATGTCACATAACTCTGCCGACAAGGCATAGCTATGGCTATGAAATGCTCTTTGTGTATCACTTCTTCATTATGAAAGATGTCATTAATGCACTAGTAATGTCTCATCTGGAGTATTGTTCAATCATTTGGTCAGCAGCTAATAAGACAGATCTTAACAGACTTCAGTTAGTCCAGAATAAGGCGTCCAGATTAGTGTGAAGATGTTCATACTATACTAATATTGATCAAATGCATAATAACCTTTCTTGGCTTCCTGTACAGGCTAAAATATTCTATGGCTTACTTGTAGTTCTAAAGAAAGCAATTCTGTTAAACACACCACATTTATTCTGCTCAGCTGCAGTATCCAGATGAAATACATCATCATATTACACAGTTTTCAACAAGCTGCAATTTAGTAAATGCTCGAGTTAAAAGTAACGTTTGTAAAACTGTTACATTTAGAGCAACTTTTAAGTGGAATAAGTTGCCTTAAAAAATTAGAGAATTATTCAAAACTTCAATGAACACTTAAAAGCCGATTTACAGAGCTTTTAGTTGTTGTAAATATTGTAAGACATGATTTGTTTTTGAAATTTGTGTAATGTGCCTCAATGTTATTGATATTATTATTATTATTATTATTATTGATTGCTTATATTTGAACAATTGTGAAACCTCACTGTGGATGTAAGAGTGAAATTATGTGGATATCTTGAATCCACTTTATTGTGTAATATTTTATGTGAGTATTTGACGGAAGACGAGCAACATCTGTTGTGGAAGCTAACGGGGTTCCTTTAGAATAAACAAACATAGGATTTATTATCACTGAATAATTCTGTATAAATCTATACAAACTATAGAAATATGTAATAGGAAACAACAAAATAATCTAAATTATAAAAGAATGTGTGTGTGTGTGTGTGTGTGTGTGTGTGTGTGTGTGTGTGTGTGTGTGTGTGTGTGTGTGTATGATTTTAGTGTTTGAACAGTCATGAATTATCTTTAACAGCAGGTTGGATGTAATGTGTTAGAACTACCAGCAGGTGGGGATAAGAGACCTTTAAGGTGTTTGGTGCCACGCTCCACCTTCAGGTTTAAAACTAGTGTTAATGGAGTTTGAAGGTTGAGTTTGTTCCACGACTGCATTTCACTCACTGCCTCTGTTTGTATCTCTGTCACTGCAGGACCAACATGGAGCCAGAAGTCAGCGCTCTCAGGAGGCCGACAAACCTCACAGAAGAAAGGGAGAGAAAAAACACACCTGTGACGAGTGTGGGAAGGGTTTTACTGTGAGGGCTTCACTAAAACAGCATCAGGTCATCCACACTGGAGAGAGACCGTTCAGCTGTGACTTGTGTGGAAAGTCTTTTTCCTTGAAGGGTCACCTAAAAACACACCAACTCATCCACAGTGGAGTTAAAGCGTACAGCTGTGATCAGTGTGGCAGAGCTTTTACTCGCAGTAGCAACTTACAGAGGCATCTAGTTACCCACTCTGGAATTAAGCCATACAGCTGTGACGAGTGTGGGAAGGGTTTTACTGTGAGGGATAAACTAAAACAGCATCAGGTCATCCACACTGGAGAGAGACCGTTCAGCTGTGACTTGTGTGGAAAGTCTTTTTCCAGGAAGGGTCACCTAAAAACACACCAACTCATCCACAGTGGAGTTAAAGCGTACAGCTGTGATCAGTGTGGCAGAGCTTTTACTCACAGTAGCCACTTACAGAGTCATCTAGTTACCCACTCTGGAATTAAGGCATACAGCTGTGATCAGTGTGGCAGAGCTTTTACTAACAGTAGCCACTTACAGAGGCATCTAGTTACCCACTCTGGAATTAAGGCATACAGCTGTGACATCTGTGGAAAAACTTTCAGCCAGAGAGAGAGCCGAAATACACACCTACGCATTCACACCAGACATGATGTGTACTGCTGTGAACAGTGTGGCAAAGAGTTTATAAGTCACACAGACTTACAACGACACATGTTTACCCACACTGAGGAGAGACCTTATCAATGTGACCTGTGTGAGAAGACTTTTAAATCTCCACGTCACCTGAGACGACACCAACAGATCCACACCAGAAAGAGACTCTACAAGTGCAGCTACTGTGAGGTATGTATTTATATTGTTATCTTGTCATTTTAGCCTGACTGTTTGGAACAACTCTGCTCATTAAACTGTGTTAGCATGTTAGCAATTCTACTGCATGGAAAAGCAGCTCTGAGTGATTATTCAGATTTTCCTTTCAGTTATGATTTTAGTATTACTGTAGTATTATGGTGGTAGTATTGTAGTTATTGCAGCCCAGTAAACTGAGTGTGTTAACTGAAACAGTCAAATGTAGTTGGACGTCTGCAGAGATGCTCTTTATTTCAGGCGACGTTCAGGATACAAATGTTGAAGGACTGACTTACACTGTCTTTGTGTCTTTGTTTAGAAGCAGAGCGACACAGATGGATCCAGTTCTCAACCCTGTCATCACTGTGGTGGTGGGAAAGACTTTCATTGTGACCTCTGTGGAAAAACTTTCAGTTGGCAAGCTGCCCTTAAAACACATCAACGTAGACACACTGGAGACAAACTGAAATACTGCAAAGAATGTGGGAGAAGCTTCACCACACCAAGTGAGTTAAAACAACATGAACTGATTCACAGTGGGGTTAAAAAGCACCTCTGTGATCAGTGTGGGTCATCCTTCACCACTGCAAGGGACCTTAAATCACACAAACGAGTCCACACAGGAGAGAAACCACACAAGTGCAGACACTGTGAGAGAAGCTTCTCGCATTCAGGTCATCGTAACAGTCATGAACGAACACACATAGAAGGAAACTACAGCTGTGACCAGTGTGACAAGAGCTTCAGGAATCTCAGTTCATACTCTGCACACAAACGATCCCACGTTACTAATAAACTGTTTCACTGTTACCAATGTGCCCAAACATTCACCTCATTGTCTGCTCTGTGCAAACATCAGCGCGATCACTCAGGGCTGAAATCACTCCCATCACTGGATCACAGTGAATCTGAAGACACAGAAAGATCCTCTGGTTTCTGTGTCAGACTCAAAAAGCTTGAGATCAGGCTCCACAGAGTTCAGATAGAATCATTTAAACTTGTGTTGAACTGAACTGGTTGCTGGGCTGAACTTCTACATAATACAGATCTACATGGGATCTTCTTTTCTGTTTTTTACTGAGTCAGTTTTGTCCTTTTTTCTCTGTCCTGGTTTTGCTCGTCTGTAAATGATTGAAACTCAGTCAAATAGTTCATTGTTCTCCAGCAAAACGTTTTGGAAACTCATGTTTAACCTTTAAAACTCTGACATGTTTTAGCACACAAGGCTTCATCGGGGAGTTCACTCATGATTGGACCATGAGAACAAAGGTTTTTAGTTCTTTCAAAGAGAGTCTTGGAGATGTTTGATGTTTCTGTTTTTTCTACATAAAGGAATAAACTATTTTTCTTGCTTCATGTAGTGTGGAAGTTTTTAATGTTTCTTCATCTGTGATGTTCTTGAATGTGTTCACGTGAAGATGATATAAATAAACTCTTGTCAGAGATTTACAGTTATCAAACAGGTGAATAAACAACACTGAGACACTTGGAGACGGTTAACGTGCTGCACGGGTGAGGGCTCAGAGAGGACTCACACCGAGCTGCAGTAGTCGTTTATTATTTATAGCAGGGTGAAACAAGCATAGCAGTTTCCTCTAATTTTGCATATATGTGTGTGTGTGTGTCTAAGTTCGTATAAATGTCATAGGGTGAACTTCCTCTTTCTATAAACAGAGCGAGTAGTACATTTTGTTCTTTTCCTATTAAGAGTAAAATATGAACATGTACTTTAATGCAACATAAAACTCATAAAAGCGTTTCTTCTTTAACATCCCCTCCTGATGTTAATATTTTTCACTTAATCATACTTTATTATCAGCCAACAATCACTTGCTTATAACATTTTCAATTGTAGCATCATTCAGTATGTGTGTGTGTGTTTCTATACTAAATCTTCTTCATCCGGTTCATCTTCTAGTGGCAGTCCAACATAGGTAATTACTGTGGCCTGTACCATTTTGTCAATCATGGATCTTATGCATGGTAGGATACATGTAGAAAACAAGCACAATAATAGAAGCAGAACTCCTATCAGTACGAGTCCTTTTATCACGAGGGTCTTCCAGCTGCCACTCAGCAGCCAGGTCAGCCAGTCCTCATTGTTCGTGACATAGTCTTGTTGCTGCGCATTACTCAGTTGTCGCAACTTGTCTAGGGCGGTGGTCATGGTCAAGGAGTGCACGTTGTCCGGGATATAGGTGCAACAAGTGGTGTTGAATAAGACACAGAGGCCCCCTCTCTCAGCGAGAATCATGTCCAGGGCGACCCTGTGTTGCATGACCACTATTCTGATCGCGTCGATTTCCTCATTCTGAGCCTTATTTATCTTTGTTGAGCTGTTCAGGAAAAGTCCAAATCGGTAGTCAAGAGTCTCAATTCTTAACGTGTTTTTTCCAGTTCCGACCCATGGGAACAGTGAGTGCAGGACCTTCTGTCTGGTGGTCCACAACTTGAACTCCGCTGGTACATCACTGCCCCAGATTGGGTCATGGGGTTGCACGTCATCAGTGTTCCTCTTGCGTCGTGGTTGGTTCTGATGGAATACTCTGAATGTGTGGTCTGACACTAAAATTAGGGCGCAGAGTCCGGTACAAGAAAAGCTCACAACTAAGACAAAACTGCTCCTGCAAGGAAAGCTCACTGTTATGCATGCAAGTCATCAAGATGACATCATCAAGATGGCGCTGGAGTGACGGCAGCCTTTCCAAGTAGCTCTGCAACACCGCACCTTTTTGTTAACTTTAACTTTTTAGACTAGGCTTTTCAAACTTTTTTTTCACCTTCCTCTACTTATACCTCTTAGATATAGCGATACAAGATGGATAATGCACTTTTTAAAACTTCTGGAACCAGTTCCTTCATCTATTCGAGAGCGGAGCTGCTGGCACTAAAAACAAAGGGACAGACCGGCATGCGACACAACATCCCGGCCGAGCTAAAGAGGAGCTACAGAGGCTGCAAAGCTGGAGCGAGGAGAGCGGATCACCGGAGGCGATTCAAACCATCAATCCCGACAGTGATCATGGGCAACGTGAACTCGTTACAGAATAAGATTGACGAACTGTGCGCTCTGAACAACCACAGACTATACCGTGAGTGCAGCTTGTTTATCTTCACGGAGACGTGGCTAACCGAGCTAACGCCGCAGGCTAACGTAGACCTATGCGGTTTCACACCCGTGAGAGCCGATAGGGACACGCAGGCCAGCGGAAAAAGCAGAGGTGGGGGACTCATTGTCTACGTTAACAACAGATACTGTAACCCTGGACACGTCTCCGTTAAAGTTTCGGTATGCCGTCCGGACCTGGAGCTGCTAGCTGTTAGCTTGCGGCCATATTATCTACCTCGGGAGTTCAGTCATGTGATCTGTGTGTATGTTTACATCCCTCCGAGGGCCGACGCAACAGCTGCCTGTGAGAAAATACACACAGTCACAGCAAGACTTCAGACACAAAACCCCGAGGCTTTCATTATTATATCTGGAGACTTTAACCATGCCACACTGGACTCTACTCTGGCTGCTTTTCACCAGTTTGTGAATTGTCCCACAAGGAGCAACAGGACAATTGACCTACTGTATGCTAATGTGAGAGATGCATACAGAGCCACCCCCCTCCCCCCACTAGGGAAGTCAGACCACAACCTGGTTTACCTACAGCCACAATACACACCCCTCGTCCAAAGGCAGCCTGTCACAACGCGCTCCATCCGGAGATGGACCCCAGAAAAGGAGGATGCTCTGAGAGACTGCTATGACACCACAGACTGGGATGTGCTCCTGAGCCCACATGGTGAGGACATAGAGGGGGCGACACACTGTCTTACAGACTACCTCAACTTTTGTGTGGACACGGTCGCCCCTGCTAAGACGGTACGGTGTTATCCTAATAACAAACCGTGGGTAACACAGGAAGTCAAAGCTGTCCTCAACATGAAGAAGAAGGCTTTCAGGAGCAAAGTGAAGGAGGAGATGAAGGCAGCACAGCGGGAGGTGAAACGCTGCCTGAGGGAAGCAAAGGACACCTACAGGAGGAAGGTGGAGCAGAAGTTGGAGAGGAACAATATGAGGGAGGTCTGGAATGGTGTGAAAACCATCACAGGCCACAACACCAAGAAAAGCACAGTGGGGGGGACTGTGGAGAAGGCAAACGAACTCAACAACTTCTTCAACAGGTTTGACCAGCCCACAACCCCCCCACCCCCACCCTCACCTTCACTACAGAGTCCTCTCCCCACTCTCCTACCTCCCTCGCTTCCCCCCCTTCCTGACACCATGACACCCCCCTCCTCCAATCCCTCTCTCAGCAGCAAGACATCTCCCCCCCTCCCCTCTTCCCAAACATCTCCCAGTGTCACAGTGGATCAGGTCAGGAGACAACTGAGGAAGCTTCGCCCCAGAAAGGCAGCAGGCCCAGACAAGGTGTGTCCTAGGATGCTTAAGGCGTGTGCTGCTGAACTTGGGGAGCCGCTACAACGAGTCTTCAACCTCAGTCTGCGACTGGGGAGAGTGCCCGCCCTATGGAAGACATCCTGCATCGTCCCGGTCCCTAAAAAGAACCGGCCCAATGAGCTGAATGACTTCCGACCGGTGGCACTGACGTCACATCTTATGAAGACTCTAGAGCGGCTCTTCCTCAACCTCCTCCGACCACAGGTACAACATGCCCAGGACCCACTACAGTTTGCATACAAGGCGGGTGTCGGAGTGGAGGATGCCATCCTGTACCTCCTACACAGAGCCCACTCACACCTGGATGGGGGAAAAGGCACGGTCAGGATACTGTTTCTTGACTTTTCCAGTGCCTTTAATACCATCCGGCCCTGTATGCTTCAGGAAAAACTGAACAGGATGGAGGTGGACCCCTGCCTGGTGGCCTGGATCTCCGACTACCTCACCGACAGACCACAGTACGTCAGGCTGAAGGACATCACGTCTGACACAGTGGTCAGCAGCACAGGAGCACCACAGGGAACTGTGCTGTCCCCTCTTCTCTTCACCCTGTACACCTCTGACTTCTGCTACAACTCTGAATTATGCCACATTCAGAAGTTTGCAGACGACACAGCCATCATGGGGTGTATCTGGGATGATCAGGAAGAGGAGTACAGAAGTCTGGTGAGGAACTTTGTCGCATGGAGTCACACAAACCACCTGCAACTCAACACCTCAAAGACTAAGGAACTGGTTGTGGACTTCGGGAGGTCTAGAGCAGGTCCACTGCCGGTTCAGATAGAGGGGGAGGAGGTGGAGGTGGTCAACAAGTACAAGTACCTCGGGCTGTGGGTGGACAATAAACTGGACTGGTCATGCAACACAGAGCACCTGTATAAAAAAGCCCAAAGCCGACTGTACTTCCTCAGGAGGCTGAGGTCTTTTAACATCTGCAGGAAGCTCCTGGGGATGTTTTACCAGTCGGTGGTTGCTGGAGTACTTTTCTATGCTGTGGTGTGCTGGGGGAGCAGCACAGCAAAGAGGGACTCATCCAGGCTGGAGAAACTGATCAGGAGGGCTAGCTCTGGAACAGTGGCGCGGCTGCCCCTCTGTTGGTCTTCCATGGTCTCTTGTGTTCTGGGGGCCTCTGGATGTCTGGAGTTTTGATCTCCTCCATACCCGCTTCACACCCTGGAGGACGGGGCTGTGGCCCCCCCACACTCCCTAGCAGATCATTACATGGAGAAACCTTTGGAATGCAAGCATGCTGATCCACACAGGTATGCACACATGGGTATTCACAGACGCGGACTAAAGCTTTCTTGGCTGCTGCCTCAAAGCACACTGTGCGCTGTCTATCTTGCGTGCTGCACAATATCGTTTATTACTTAGTAAATACTGATATCTATGACTAGCTAGTTTATTGTGATGGTGCTTTGTTTTCTCTATTATTATGTTGCTCTTTGTTGTTTGCTGTCTCCTCTGTTTGTTTGTTTGTTTGTTTGTTTGTTTTTTCTCCATACAGGTGACCCAGGAGTTTTTTTTTTGTTTTTTTTTTGTTTTGTTTTTTTGTCTCTCTTCCCCCCCCTTCTCACCGTCTCTTCTCCCCTTGGGTTTTCTTTCTTTCTCTCCCCCTCTCTCTCTCATTCATTCCCCCTGTCCTATTTATTAAAAAAAAAAAAAAAAAAAAAATGACAAAGGATGAACTGAAGCTCTGCCATCACGTAATGTCGCATACTGCTGTTTCTGATGTCATTTAGAAAAAAAAAAAAAAAAAAAAAAAAAAAAAGGAGGGCTAGCTCTGTGGTCGGCATGAAGCTGGACACTCTGGTGACAGTGGCAGAGAAAAGGACATTAAAGAAACTGATGGACATTATGAACAATGCTGGGCATCCTCTGCACACGGCCATTAACAACCAGAAGAGTCTGTTCAGTGACAGGTTGCTTCTCCCAAAGACAAGAACTAACAGACTTAAAAACTCCTTTGTCCCACACGCCATCAAACTGTTTAACTCCTCTCTGGAGGGGAGAGGGAGGGGAAACAGGAGGACAAAGGAGGGGGGAACAACTAAGCTGTAGTGCCTCTTCACCTCACTGTACAATACCTTGTGCAATACTTTTGTAAATAGTCAACAGTGCAATAGACTCAATACTTGAAATGTGCAATTCACTTGTATTTTTATTTTTATTCCTATTTATTCTATTTATCCCCTTCGTATATTTTATTTATATTGTCTCTGTATTTATATATATGTGTGTGTGTATAACTCTGTAACTTCTGTCGGTGCTGTGCTTTTTTGGAAATCGAATTTCCCAGAGGAACCCACCCGAGGGATTAATAAAGTTCTATCTTATCTTATCTTATCTTATCTTATCTTATCTTATCTTATCTTATCTTATCTTAAGTTGATCAGCTCTAGGTGAGAAGACATTTAAATCTCACACTTGTTCTGCTGCATTTTTGAAGCTGGAGGAACAGATCGCAGGGTTCATTTTTATATACACTGCAACTGCCATGAGGACAGGGCCATTTTTTTGTTGTTGTTTGTTTTTCCTTTTGCTCTGTGCAGCACTTTGGCAGCATTTTTAAATTTCTCTTTGTATTTTTTCTTTCTTTTACTAGTGAAGAGATGTAGAGTGAACAGTTATACAGTCTAAATATCCCATATGGGTCGTGTGAAATGGTGTTTTCAGTTTCATTCAGTTGAAGTAAAGAACGTTGAATATTTCTAAGTGTGCTGTTTTGAACCAACATGTCACAGTATGATCAGTGCTGTAATTTTTGACAGTCACTGTATCAATGTTATTTTTGCATCTCTTGAATAAAGGTTTTGACCTGCAAGTGCTAATTTCTTTAGTTATTGGGGTAAAATGGGTAATGTTAATAGGAAGGTGTTTGCCAATTCAGTAACCTAATTTAATGTTAATGGAAACTAACATTATCTCAAATTGTTTAGTTATAATTGTTGTTTAACTGAATCTTGATTTTTGATCTTGATTTGTTCTTTCCCAACATTTTTCAAAAGAAACAGTCTAATTTCTTTGCTGTGATTGATTCCACAGAACACGGAAGAACTGACATTATTTAACTGTTGATTTATGTAGATTCAGTGGAGGAGTAATGTCAGTTTAATTCTTTACCTACTGTCAATGCAGTGAAATTAGACATTTTGTTTTGAAAGGTTACTGGTGGATGCCAGCAACCATCTTGGAAGAGAACAATATAATCTGTTATTAGGCCTCCATTTGAAAATTGTGTATTTGATACTAGAATATAATAGGTATATAATAAGCTGAGGCCTTGACTAGTAGAACGTCATGTTGGTGTTTAACAACACATGAGCCAACATCAGACTCCGAGCGCTACGATGCTAAAGATCAGAAGATCCAGTGTGACATCATCGTTACCTGGCAACAGCAGCCCTCATCTGACTTTATTGGAGGATATTTACACCAGCAACACGGTTTAGTTTGATATGACGGATTAACAACATGCGCTGTGATATCCAGTTCATCTGTAATAGATACAGGATCTAATCAGTCAGCAGATATCTGATCAGCTTATTTATAATTATACTAGAAACAAACACAACTGTGTTGGTGATTCATGCAAACTTGCATATCAGCCTTTGAAGGTTTTGTAGTATTGAGAACAAAGAGGTTGTGTTAGGGCTGAAAAGCCCGACTTGTTCTCCTCTGCAGGTCATCAAATGCACCACAGAAGTTTGTATTTGCACAGCCTGTATATGTTTGATGGCTTTATTATTCTCTGTTCAAAGACAGTAAATATGGAAAATGTCTCATGTAGTATCAGCTTCATTTAAAATGACTGCAAACATTTAGAGAACATGTGCTGCTGTTTGTCCTACATTTCAACACTGAATGAACCCTGAAAACATGATGGCAGCTGGCAGGTTGGAGTTCACATGAAATATCGGCTGTATGAAGACTGGAAATATAGATGATACAAACATGCAGCCAAACATTTGTGGACATGAATAAACTATCTGATCCAAAAAGCAGGAAGTGACACAGCTAGAAAGTGTGTAACAGCTGAAGTCAAATGTGATGCAGAGTTGAATCTGCACTTGGATCCATCTGTGAAAGGTGTCCACATGTAGGGATCACATGAGTCCTGATGTTTGTCAGTCAGCTTGATAACTCCATCTACTGTGGCTACATATACTGGGCTGGTAGCTCCACAGTGTTGGAAAGAAACTATTAAATGTGCAAAGTTTAAAATCAGAGGCTCTTCTAACACAGGAGCCATGTTCAGTTTAGATCACAGCCAACCACCGGCAGTCTGAAATGGAATGAAGCCCATTGACAGCCAGCAGGTCTAAACAGGAACGCACCCATTTGTATGTGTGGCAATGATGTGGCTACAGTTGACACAGGATTGGTTCAAACTAAACATCAGACACATTTCACAGAGTTCACAAATAAACTCACGTTTTTATTTTTGAAGATGATCATAAAGTAGAATTTATGGTCCAGTAGAAACAGCAGGAGGTTTGAGCCCTTCTGATGGCAAGGCAAGGCAAGTTTATTTGTATAGCACAATTCAACAACAAGGTGATTCAAAGTGCTTTACAGAGACATTAGAAACAAGAACAAATAAAAAGCATGATTTAAAATTGATTAAAACAAGCAAACAAACTAACTAATTAACAAACAAACAAACAAACAAAACAGTATATAAAATCAAAACAGATCAGAACAGTAGATAAAATCAGTAGTTAAATGTAAGTTTTGAAATTTAAGCTTAAAAGTGTGGATTTGGTGCTTTATTCAAATGCAGCTGAGAACAGGTGAGTCTTCAACCTGGATTTAAATAAACTGAGTGTTTCAGCTGATCTGAGGCTTTCTGGGAGTTTGTTCCAGATATAAGGAGCATAAAAGCTGAATGCAGCTTCTCCGTGTCTGGTTCTGACTCTGGGAACTGATAAAAGACCGGATCCAGATGACCTGAGGGATCTGGAAGGTTCATACTGGGTCAGGAGGTCACTGATGTATTTTGGTCCTAAACCATTCAGAGCTTTATAGACCAGCATCAGAACTTTAAAGTCTATCCTCTGACGGACAGGCAGCCAGTGTAAAGACCTCAGAGCTGGACTGATGTGGTCCACTTTTTTGGTCTTAGTGAGGACTCGAGCAGCAGAGTTCTGAATGAGCTGTAGTTGTCTGACTGATTTTTTAGGTAGACCTGTAAAGATGCTGTTACAGTAATCAAGCCTACTAAAGATGAATGCATGGACTAGTTTTTCCAGGTCCTGAGACATCAGATCTTTTATCCTTGATATATTCTTGAGGCGATAGTAAGCTGATTTTGTTATTGTCTTAATGTGTTTTTCTAAGTTTAGGTCTGCATCCATCACTACACCCACATTTCTCACCTGGTTTGTGGTTTTTAGATGTATAGATTGAAGTTCTCTGGTGACCTGTAATCGTTTTTCTTTGGCGCCAAAGACTATTACCTCAGTTTTGTTTTTGTTTAGCTGGAGAAAATTGTACGGGGCCTTGGTCTCCTGGTGACATTGTGATATATATTTGTGTGTCATCTGCATAGCTATGACAGTTTATTTTGTTGTTCTTTATAATCTGTGCCAGTGGGAGCATGTAAATGTTAAACAGAAAGGGTCCCAAGATGGAACCTTGGGGAACTCCACATGTGATACTTGTCTGCTCAGATGTGAAGTTACCTATTGATACAAAGTATTTCCTGTTTTCTAAGTATGTTTTGAACCAGTTTAGTACAGTTCCTGAAAGACCTGTCCAGTTCTCCAGTCGTTTGAGTAATATGTTGTGGTCAACTGTATCAAATGCTGCACTGAGATCCAGTAAGACTAGGACTGACATTTTTCCACTGTCTGTATTCAGACATATGTCATTAAACAGCAGAAACAGGATTTGGAGGAAGATGTTAATAGATTAGAAAGAATTGTACACTGTGAATCAATGCAAGTCTTTCTATATAGACAGATCTGTAATAATCCCCCAGGTAAGTTCCTCTGGGACAGTCACAGATAGAGACACCAATTCTGACATCCTCTGAAAGCCTGACTTTGAATTTTCATCACTCGTCATGCACACAGATGTTAATTCTACATATTCCTGGTACTGAACTCTAAATCAATATGAAGAAAATGCTCCTGCTAATCTGCATCTATGTTGATATCAAATCATTTTCCAGCACATGGATAAATCTCTATAAATCTTTCAGTCTGATCAGAATGGGCTCAGTGTTGTTATTGCAGCTCCCTGATGTTTGAAAAGCTAAATGTCCATTTTAAAGTGCTCGTGTGTAGGATTGTGTTTCCTTCCTTTGTGCAGTTCTTACAGTAAACATGTTTGAATGTTTCCTGTTCCCCTGATGCTTCTTCCTGTTGGATAAAATTGGTTTGAATAACATGTTCTTATAGGTTTCAATGAACTTCAAACTGTGATCCACTTACAAAACTGTCTCATTTTATTGGAACGATCCACATTTGCATCCATTCACGGTACATTTGACATCTGAACACGTTTGTACACATGATGAAAGGACAGATGGTGTTTGTGTGTCCTTCTTAAACTTAGTGTGGATGTTTCATCATGTAGAACTACTTAGAACTGTCAGGGTTCCTGGGTCGGTGACCCAGTATTTTCAGTTCACGTTCACTGTTTATCTACTGCCTTTTCCACTTCCTGTTTTATTGTGTTAGCCTTGGTCTGTGTGCATTATGTTCAGTCCTCTTCCCATTATCATTAGTTCATTATGTTCAGCTGTGTACTCACCGGTCTCTCATTATCATCATTATCACCAGTCTGTGTATTTAAGCCCTCTGTTCTACCCATTCAGTGTCGGGTCATTGATGATGTACGCCTGATGTCTATGTCGTCTGTATGTTCAGTCAGTCAGTCAGTCCTTTGGTCATTCATTCATTCATTCATTCATTCATTCAGTCAGCCAGCCATTTCCTCCCTCTGTACTGTTTGCTCGCTCCTTCGGCAATAAACATCCACCTTCACCTACCTGCCTGTGAGTCCAGCGTTTGGGTCCTCCTTCTCTCATCCACGACACTACCTCTGACACAATGACCCGACCACGCGTTGTGGACCCAGCGGACTCGGACCTTTTCGAGCGGCAGGACGTAGCGCTCTCCATTTGGGCGGAGAAGCTCAGGTGGAAACAGCGGCTCTTCTCAGAGAGGGAGCACGTCTTTGAGGGGACTCGCCTGGCTCTGGGCGGGCCTCGGAGACGCCGCGGTCCTCCACCTGCTGCCTCACCTGCATCGGAGCATTCGCCGCGGAGAGTGGGCGTCACAGGCCAGGCTTCGGCCGCTCGCTCTTCCGCTGCTCCGCTCCTCGCTCGCCCACCAGCCATTTTACTCACCGGACCTTCAACCTCGCCATGGCACGGTGGCTCCGCCTCCCACCTCGGCTCAATGGAGGCTCCCGTGCCAGAGGCTCGGCTGTGTACCCCGCCCACTGCCTCTTCCCGGAGAAAGCGGCGCACACGTCGCCATAACAAGGACTATTTCCAGCAACTCCCGATGGTGAGCTCCAGTGACTGTTTTTCGCACTCACCATCTGATTATTCACTTAAAACACACAATAGACTCTTTTCTGATTCATGGGATGTTTCCCTCCTAGAGGATGAAGTGGACTGGGAAGATTTTTTCTGCTCTGCTCCCCCAAAGACTGTTCAGTCAAAGACTGTAAATAGTGGTGGCAGAAGGACCAGAATAAATCCAGATAGACCTGTCGGTATCACTCGCCCAGTCATCATTTCCACTCCTGTCAGTCAGCCGACACCCACACCTGTGCCCGCACCCAGGACGAGGGCAGCTGTGACCCCGTATACCTCCACACCCACCTCTGTTCCTCGGGTGGGGGTGACTGGTGTCCAGTAGTGATGGGCAGATGAAGCCTCATGAAGCACTGATGCTTTTCATCCAATTGGTTCACCCCAACGCGAAGCTTCTTGAAGCTTCATTTGCTCTAGTAGGACACCTACTGGACGTAAAAATATTAGTTGGCATGAATTTGAAGAGTGTGGCATTTTGCACACAGCCTGTAAATGTCAACAACAAAAGGAGTGTGTAAAACACCTATAGTGTAGTGATGCAGTGTACTGTGTATATTTATACTGGCAGTGTGGAAAATGATTATTTGCGGCAAAGTTCGAACCGCTTCATGAACCAGTCACGTGGTACAGCCGGGCAGCGAGGCTTCGGACGTCATCATTTTCAGCTCCTCCCATAAATGAAGCAAGCCTCGATACGCGCTTCGCGGAAACGCCCCCTCCATTACTCGACACACGCTTCGAAGCCCCGATACAGAACGTCACATCACTAGTGTCCAGCCACCTCCCGTGCCTGTCCCAGCACCTAGGCTGAGGGCGGCCAGGATCCGGCCTGACCCCCCTAGAGACTCAGCTGAGGCTCTCCAGCCAGTGCCCTCACGCTCTGGAAGCACGGAAGAGCCAATCAGTCCACCACTTCATCCACCACCTGATCCAGCCTTTCATGCACTAGCTTTATCCCTGGTTAGGCTGGCTGAAGTGTCCCCTGCTCAGGCACCAGCTTTACTAGCCCAGGCTGTAGCTTTATCTCCCTGTCTAGCCCAGTCTGTAGCTCAGCCATCAGCCACACCAACCTCAGCTCCGTCGTCAGCCACGCCTGCCTCTGTTCCTCCCTTAGCATCTCCACTCCAGTCAGTTCCCTCACCTGCTGTTCAGCTTTCCCTTCAGTCAGTTCACTCACCTGCTGTCCAGTCTCCTGCTGCCCTCCAGTCAGTTCACTCACCTCTAGTCCAGTCACCTCCTGTAGCTCAGTCCCCTCCTGTCCTCCAGTCACCTCCTGTAGCTCAGTCCCCTCCTGTCCTCCAGTCACCTCCTGTAGCTCAGTCCCCTGTCCAGTCAGTCCAGTCTGCTCCTGTCCCCCAGTCACCTCCTGTAGCTCAGTCCCCTGTCCAGTCAGTCCAGTCGCCTCCTGTTTCCCAGTCGCCTGTCCACCATCCTGTTCGGTTCCCGGACCTGCAGCCACAGCACCCAGAGCCAGCTGTGAGCTCTCCTGCTTCTCAGCCAGGGGTTTCCGCACCCGCTGGCCCGGCCGCTCCTCAGCCAGGGGTTTCCGCACCCGCTGGCCCGGCCTGTCTCCAGCCAGAGGCTTCAACTTCGCCTGGTCAGGCCTCTGCCTCAGCTGCACCCACGCCTGGTCAGGCCTCTGCCTCAGCTGCACCCACGCCTGGTCAGGCCTCTGCCTCAGCTGCACCCACGCCCGGCCCGGCCTCTGCATCGCCTTCAACGTCGCCTGGTCTGGCGTCGGCCTCTGCTTCTGCTCCGCCTGGTCCGGCTCCAGCCTCAGAGCCTCCGTCCTCGTCTGGCCCAGCCTCAGAGTCTTCGTCCTCGTCTGGCCCAGCCTCAGAGTCTTCGTCCTCGTCTGGCCCAGCCTCGACTTTGGCTTTTGTTTCACCTGCTGCAGCTCCAGCCTGTGCTTCGCCTGGTCCGGCCCCGTCGTCGCCTGGGCCGGCCTCGTCTGGTCCTGTGCCCACCGGGCCGTGGCCAGCACGCCTAACACTGGAGAGCCGCCGCTGCCTTCCACGCGGTCGGCACCCTGAACTGCTCCGTCGTCTCCTTCGCCGCCGCCGTTGCCTTCCGCATGGTCGGTCCACCGGAACAGTCTCGTCTCGGCCTCGGGCCACGTGGCCGCCCACCTGACCTGTCTCGTCTCGGCCTCGGGCCACGTGGCCACCCACCTGAACTGTCTCTGTGTGGACTCCGTCCCTCCGTCCTGGGCCCCCTCCGCCCGCCCTGTTCTGGTTCTTTTTCTTTTGGCCGTCGGGTGCCGGCCTTTGAAGGGGGGGGGGGTACTGTCAGGGTTCCTGGGTCGGTGACCCAGTATTTTCAGTTCACGTTCACTGTTTATCTACTGCCTGTTCCACTTCCTGTTTTATTGTGTTAGCCTTGGTCTGTGTGCATTATGTTCAGTCCTCTTCCCATTATCATTAGTTCATTATGTTCAGCTGTGTACTCACCGTTCTCTCATTATCATCATTATCACCAGTCTGTGTATTTAAGCCCTCTGTTCTACCCATTCAGTGTCGGGTCATTGATGATGTACGTCTGATGTCTATGTCGTCTGTATGTTCAGTCAGTCAGTCCTTTGGTCATTCATTCATTCAGTCAGCCAGCCATTTCCTCCCTCTGTACTGTTTGCTCGCTCCTTCGGCAATAAACATCCACCTTCACCTACCTGCCTGTGAGTCCAGCGTTTGGGTCCTCCTTCTCTCATCCACGACACTACCTCTGACAAGAACAAAGTCTTTGGAACATTTGGAGAACACGTTTAGGAAAGTAACATCCTGGTAGAACATTTTCTTAAAGCAGAGCAGAGCTGCAACATGACTGTGAGGATTCAGAAGAATAAAGTCAGAATACTTTATTATTATGAAGACTAAAGTGCGCCTTAATGCTGCCGATGAACACACATGTTCTTTGTGAAAGCATGTGTGAGCACAGCTGACATGCACCACACTGACCCCACTCGCCCCATTTCTTCATCCACTTCTTGCTCTTGTGCTTGAAATGAGACGCAGCAAAAGTCAGAGGCTCTAAAATCCACAAAAAGGGGGCTCGTTAGATCAGGATACTGGATGTGATCCATAGAAAACATGGATAATACACCACTTTATTTGAAGCATCTGTAGCACTGCCTCAGTTCTGGATGTTTCCACAGACTCCTCTGTGCACCTAAAGGAAAGGTCAAAGGTCAGCAGCACATGTAGTTGGGACAATTCTTCAGTCGCACAAACTACACAATCATTTTCCTCCAATGACGACTTTTCACTTGCAGAAATGGTCCTGTGTGATTTCCAGGCTGTGATATAAAAACTAGTTCCTAATGGCAGCGACTCACTCAGTAAACATGTGTTTCCTTCACCAACCTCACACACAGATCCAATAAGATCAGGAAGTGGGCAGTATAGTACAATATGTGTTATTCTGTGCTGCACTGCCCAAACTAAAGATCTGCTGAAGTGTTGGAAATAATCCAGATGTTTATTTTGGACGATACAGCAGAAGATCAGACATGAAAGTGGAGATAACACAGAAGACCTGCAGCAAAGGTCAGAGGTCAGACTGGGCCCCTGGATTCAACAATGAGCCAATGATCATCAAGCAGTGACTAAAGCAGAGCCCTGACGTTCTGACATTCATCACACAGTCAGAACAAATGTCTGCTGATGACTTCATCTCATGAAACGACTGATAGATGTCAGTTCATTGATCAGCTGAGCTGCTGATCTTCATCGTCACAGAAACATTCAGCTTGTTTCAATCAGTAAACAACTCCCACTACTCCCAGTTTGAACTGTTCCCACTCAAAATGCTGTGAGAACAATGATCATTGTAGAACTTCACAAACATCACGTGTTGTTTTCCACATGTAAGATCAGCAAACACACAGAAACTTCCTGTTGCCACACACGGCCTCTAAAATCTCTTCCACGCTTTCTGTCTGAAGTCCACTCTCTGTGTCGGATCCACAGGAAACAACAAGATCTTATTAACATGGTTTTCAATGTGTCTCCTTCCAAAAAGTCCAACCAATGAACAAATGTGTGTATTTGTGGAGGCCGAACAAAAGCATGACACATTTCTCTGTTTCTATAAACTGGAGTCAAACACAAACATGAAGAGTTTCACTGACAGACTCCAAAATGCCCCCACAGTGGATCAAAGGGAAATCCTACAGTGTGGCCAGAGACTCTTAATGGCTCCAACATCAACACATCCACAATGTTGGATCCAGTTCTGCCTCACAGAGTTACTAAGACACACCCTCTGCCAGCATCACAACAGCTCCACCTGCTTCACCTGCCTCCTCAGCATCTGTACACCTGAAGAGAAAAGAAAGGCTCCAACAGCTCAAATCTACAAAGGATTCATGAAGTTTCATCCAACAATAACATGTTTGCCTTCCACAGTGTGCTGTTAGACACCACTGTACCTCTGCCATTTCAAAAAGAGCAGCTTGGGAACATTTTGGCTCCAAACACTTTGTGTTTAAGTTCTTTGTTTTCTTTGTGAAGCCGACAACATCTGGAGCTTTGTGACTCATAGAAACATCATTTTGTTCTTTACATGACAGCAGATTGGGACTGAATAATCAATCACTATCAAACCAATAAAGACAAACATGCTGATTTTACAGGAACTTTGTTGGAGAAGCTGCAAAGACATGAAACTGGTGGAGATCCCAAACCAGTTGATAGTGCTGGTTATTCCAAATAAAGCTGTTTCCCTTTGAGATGAAATGACTTTGTGTCCTGATATATAATAAAGATGTTGTTGTTTTTGAGCCCCTGTATTAAAAGTAGTTTAAAGTCAGCTTGAGTTTGATGTCTTTATGTCAAAGCTGCTCATGATGTTGAGCTGCTGATGGAATAAAAACAATATAAAAGCATGTAGTCCAGACTTAAATGTAGCCTGTTGTTAGCTGAGGTCCACACACAGTGTTTGACAGTGTAAAGTGTGTGAAAGGGCTGCTGGTGGAGCTCACTAGGATGAGCAGGTGACCACGAGGTGGAGAGCAGCTGGCCTGGCTTTGACCCGGGCCACGCCCCCTTTCTCTCTGCTTTGCTGTCACTTATCTTCACTGCTCTGTCCAATAAAGCTGAAAAAGGCCCCGAATCAAAGAAATCTGCTGCAGCCTCTGAAACGTCTTCTGTTTCCTTCCCGACGGCTTTTTCACCGTCAGCCCATCAGACAGTCCAGCAGCATTTATGATGATGTCATGATGTTGAAGAGGCTGCTACGGTGGCCTCCCATGACCCCCAGCCTCATCACAGCTGAGATGCAGACATTTGAAAACATTCAGCAGACAACTGAATAACAGTCCAACACAACAGTCTGTGTGCAGACACACACTGACCTTTCATATAGTCAAACACAGCTGGTTGAGTCATTTCTCTGTGAGTCTAAAGTGAATCTAGTATTTGAAAGTCCACTTCCTGTATTTGTTGTTGAAGACTTCTTCAGCTTCTTCTCAAGGACATCAGCTGCTTGTTTGGCAGCAGAGGCAGTTAAGAAGCTTCCTGAAAAACACTGAACAGTGAGTTCACTGTGGCATATGACAGATTCAGCTTTCTGTGTGCAAATGTGTCTGTGTCGACCTTTCAAATGCTGTTGAATCCAAAACATCAGCGGCTCCTCGGCTGCTCACTTCATGCACTTCTGTCTGTGTGACAGTCCAATGACATCACAGCTGTTTCCAGCCCCAGTGTCTCAGGACTGGACACCTTTAAACATGTCGAGGATCAAACAGCGTCCAGCTAAACACACATGAAACTATCAGAGCTGACAATCATTCCAATAACATCTAATGGTTCATGTATGTAGACACAGGACTACAAGGAAATGGCTCTCAGCATCTGGCTGTGGGAACACATGAGTCCCTGTTTGTGTTCAGATTGTGTGCATGTTTTAGACGTGTGTCACATGTAGAAACACAACAATCCCACAATGACACACAGATGTGTTTGACACAGCTGTGCAGCTGTAAGTTGTTTCTAATGATTCATTGAAGCTCTTCTAACATTCTGGAGACGATCAGTACATGAATCTGTTCAACACGACAACAATTTGACTTCAGTGTGAACGTTTGCATTAAATAACCTTCTTCATCCAGCTGACAGCATCTTCATCCTATGATGTGAACAGTTCCTCCTGTTGATGACAAACCTCTGACAGGATCTGCTTGAGGAGCTTTTTCATGTGCAGCTCTCTGAGCTCAGGGCTGAGCTGCTGTTTCATCTTTAAGAGCTGCTGCCTCCTCGCCGGACTTGTTCTCCTCTTCTTCTCCTAATGACACCATTTCTGCTTCATATTAAATTCAATAAAGATGCTGACATGTATCTGTAGCAACAACATCATTGAATCTAGAACAACTGGAGCCAAACCAGTGGCTCTGCTGGGATCACTGGTGAGCCAACACTTCCTTGTTGATGCAGATTTCAGGGCTTCCTTTTGCTCCTCCGTTATAACTGTTCTCTCTTCTCAACACATGATGACACAAAGGAATCAGCAGTGACAAAGATGATGCTGAAGAGAAGCACACACTTCACACATATAACAGAGCAGTGCAGTTACACACACCTCTGCTCGACATCAGGCCTCAAACAAAGACACAAAACACTAACTTGACTCTAAACAGAAGAAACGAGCAGCTGTTTCTGTTCTGTGCTTATTTATATTTGACACACATGCTTCTCTTTGTGCAAACACACATCGCACTATAAGGGTAACCTCGCACACAATGATTGGACAGCACAGTGATGATGCTGGGAGATCCTATACGCAGCAACACAGAAACACTGAGAACTTTAAACAATGATGGAAAGTGTTATAAATGACTTGTTGGCCTCTGATCTGTCACAAACAGCTGAAACGTGTCTCTCATGAGTCACATGAAGGTTTTTGACAGAAAGGACAAAAAGTAGCTGCAGTCAGTTTGTGTCATTTTTATATTTATTCATCTGGGAGAAAAATCTGAGGGACATTAAAATGTGTTTTCAACAGAGACAAGAACATGAATATAACAGAACAGGTAAATGAACATGTTTCAAGTAAACAGCTGGACTGATCAGGTCCAAACACAGAGTGATAAACTTGTCAAACAGCTGTCATATCTTTATATAGAAGCTCTTTATAAATGCTGCTCACTGCAGTCTGTTTACTAATAATGTCAAAGTGTTAGAAACACAGAAACATCAGAATGGTCTTTGTTCACAGAAACCTGTCTGGGATCCTTTGTTGTTCTTTTGATGCAGAGTTACATTATAAATATAAAGAGTTATTTCAGAGTCTCATCAGTTTTCCTGCATGTCTTTATTTAACACATCAGCAGGGCTGAAGCTCTCATGTTAAACACACACTGATCTATGGACACGTTCATGTGTTTCTAACAGAACCAGGCTGTTATCAGCCTGCACTAACATTATGTCACACACACTGAATGTAACAGTGACAGTTTACATCATCACACAATCAGCTGTGATTGTTTCACTGTCATCAAACGAGTCAACAGGAAGTAGAATCAATAGAAACCAATCATTTACTGACAGCATGTCTGATGGAAATAAGTGCAGATTATGTATGAAGTCTAACTGCACACAGTAACTGTGTTACAATAAGGACTTAACAGCGCCCTCTGCTGGAGTGTTTCAGTACTGCGTTAACTAGAATACACCACCTCCTCCTCACACCACCTGCTACAGCTCTACTCTTCTATGACTACAGTCATCCACAGCACTGATGTGAGGTCACATGGTTCATATGTAAGGAGCACAGCTGACCTCAGGTCAGTTTAATGACTGTGAGCAGCAGCTGTGTTATTGTCACTGTGACAGGGAGACACTCTCAGACACAGCGCTCATGTCAGCTTGTTCTCATGCAGGAGGATCAGGAGCTCCATGTTTGTCTTTCTGTTTGAATCATGATGTGTTTGTGCCATCAGAGTCTGTCATGAGTACTCAGGGTTTCACAGCAGCTCTTCTGGATGCTGACGAGGACTCCAACCTCATGTTTCACCTCTCTGAGCTTCTGATGTCTGTGAACACTCGTGTTTCTTCTCTGGGCTCATCTGGACAAAAACACCTTTCTGTGTTTGGCTGCAGCCTCATTCTGACTGACAGGAAGTGTGTTATCCATGAGCTGCACTTCTGTGAGGAAGTTTCCTGCTGTGTTTCCTGTCTGTGGACAAACACGAGTGTTCCAGCTGAGGACTTGGTTCCTTCCACCTGTCCATACAGGACATCACGCTGTCTGCAGCTCTGTAAATGCAGCTCCAGGTCCTTCCACGTGCTGCTCTGTATTTGTGCAGTTTGTAGTGTGTCCTGGGAAACGTAGCACACATGGTGTTCTTCTGCTGTTTCCTCCTTTCACTGAGTGTGAAACACTGACGCTGTGCTGTTGTTCACAGAGGGGAGCTGATTCTAGCTGCAGCTGGACTCTGTCATCTAACTGAATGTGTTGGTGCTGATCACGGGGCTCTGAGGGGGGAGCAGCAGGAGGACTCTGGATGCTGACGTCAGTGTATCTGTGGAAGCTCCCACAGCGTGTCTGTCATTCAATATTGTGCTGTATATTGTATCTATGCAAAGATGAACAGACTGTGTGTTCACTGGTCTCTGTGCTGCAGCTCTGATGTCATCATCACTCCCTCCTCCACCCTCAGCAGTCCCAGCATGCTGCTGTGGTGCACCCCACCCTCACTCTACACCTGAGCCACAGACCACACCCTCCACCTCAATATACACCACAGTTTTCTCTGCTGTGGAAATGAGATCAGGAGGAAATCATCATTATTATTATTTAATAAACGCTCACATTAATGTGGGCTTATTTGTTTCATATTAGAAACATTAGTTGAGTGTTTTTAGTATAAAATGGTCAAAGTCCCTCTTTTTGCTCCTCCCCTCACCTGTGGATGGACGGTGCTGTTACCGTGGTGACAGCTTGGATGTGTTTCAGTCCTGCCTGGTTATCACTGCAGGAATCTTTCACATTTATTACAGGTAATAACTCTGATTTTTCTGTGTATTATGAACCAAATGTATCCTGATACACACAGAGATGGATGAGCAGAGGTTGTTTTTGCAGTTTATGTAGTTACTATGGACTTAATGCAGACATATTATTAAAATTAGGGCTATAACAGTTGTATTGATGTATAGCAACTTGAAATGCTCCCACAAATGGCTCCACAGCATGTAAAAATATAACAAAAGCTCTGGCGGACTTGGTTCTGTGGTCAGTCTTAAAGGGTGAAGTTAAACTCTGTAATCTTCACTGTGTCACAGAGTTCAGTGAGTCCCGTTATTCACAGTATCAATCAGATCATCAGAGAACAGCTGATCAGCAATCAGTGGTGCCAACAGCGCCTCCTGTGGTGAGAGGATGCAATAATGCAATGTAGCATTTTTCCACTCAACACTTGCAGTCATGGAAACTGTCTGTTGGATCTGTGTGACGTTGCTTTCTTGGTTAGAGTTCCTCACAAATGTCCAGATGATTCTTCTAATGAGGCGTCGACCATGTTTGCAGCTCTTTGGAAGAAAACGTCGCCCTTTGCCATCCTTACTTTTCTTTGACTTCTTCAAATGCAGCTGAACTCCAGCTGGTATTTTCTTGGACTTTGCAGCTGTTTCTGGTCATCAGTTCATTCCTGCAAACCTCTGAAGCTGAACAACAATGATGCTGCATTGCTGGCTGATCCCAAAAGGTTGATTCTGTTCATCTGGACGTTTTCAGAAACGTTTGCTCACTGATCAGGTGACTTCTTCAGTCTCAGCTGACTGCAGCTTTACAAGCTTACAAACAGCACATTTGCACAATGACTGAAAGCAGCAGCACCTGATATATATGATACTAATATAATACATATACATATATAATCCATACTAATGATGAAGGAACTGAGCTCACAGTCCATTGTTCATTCAGTGAACTACTCAGTTTATTTTGGGCCTCAGAAATGCTCACTCTGTTTGTACATCACTGTCAGCAATAGACTCATTCTGCTGTGTGGACAGGAACACATGTGACATCACTTCCTGTTTGTTTGTGACTGAAGAAGTTTACAAGGAATCATTTAGAAGAGTTTCAAACATCAACTGATTGAATCCATGAATCTGAAAACGTGTTTGTGAGTGAAAGAGACAGACATGTACAGACTGAACTATCTGTTCAACAGTCAGAGTGTTTCTGTAACAGGAGACACTCTTTACACTCCACTCAGCACAGGGACACTGAGCCACCACGAGACCAGAACCAAAACCCAGGATAAAGAGTTTGAGTGAATGTGGTGTTGAAGGTGTGGAGGTGGATCAGAGTGTCAGAGGAGACTCTGTAGAAGGACAGAGTGCCAGCAGGACAGTCCACATACACTGCTGCTCTGTTAGAGACAGAGGAGGAGGAGGAGATGGATGTTTGTATCTTATTGTGCCTGACAGAACAAGGACCATCATCAGAGCAGATCAGACTCCAGGACTGATCATTGCATCCAAACAAACAGTCATTACTGCCTCCTTTCCTTCTGATGCTTCTGTAAC
>NC_140598.1:5788908-5883908 GCF_057381915.1 Diplotaxodon limnothrissa | reverse complement strand
GTTGTCTATTGAACATGTTCATTTGAGGATCCTTCAATTATGTTAACTCTTATTACAAGTACGGTCAGAAGTATTTCATACACATTGCATATTTGTGCTTATGTCGAGTTGATGTTCGGTTCATTAAGGGTCTTAAGCTTCACTGGCGTGACTGTCCAGGTGATCCATGCTGAGGGAAACTAGAACAGGATGATTGCATGGATGCTTACAATACATATAACACATATAATCTAGGAATGTGTCAGGCCTGAGGCCTTAACTCATTTGGTGTCTCACTATATTTACTCTACTTGGCAACAGATGACCAGAGTCAATAATTAGCCCCAGAGACCCTGAGGGCTTGAAGTTTATTACCTTGTATGGAAGGTGTTACAGAAAAGAGAAGTTCTGTGTCTGTTTATAGCCATTAAAGATGTACAAGATGTACCATTAACTGTGACTAATGTCTGGAACATATTTTACTCTGACTATTTTTATTGACGCCAAGGGGGGGCGTATAGCCCACTGCTTTGTAAGTGTCCACAACATGTATTTTTGTCAGAAGACATAGGCTGATGTTTTCTCCTGTGTGTTAATAAACTCATCGTTTGATTGCACTTCTCTGGGGCCTCCGTGGTTTGTCTCACTGCTCTACATTGATAGATTTCGCGACACAATCGACTGTGAGCAGCACTTGGTGATGGTGGGAAGAAGAACTCCCTTTGACACAAAGATCCTCCCAGTGAAAACAGGCTCCAGGAGGAGCATCTACCATGACTGGTTGCAGGGTGAGGGGAAAGAGAAGAGATGAGCTCAGAGAGACAAGAACAAAACAGAGAGACAAAAGTTAAGGACATGCAGTAGTGACATATAAAAGCATCAGGAGTGAAAAGAGGGGAGAAGAAAGCAGAGCATCATGGGAAGTCCACCAACAGCCTGAGCCTATAGCAGCATAACTAAGGGATGGTTCAGGGTCACCTGATCCAGCTCGAACTATAAGCTTTATCAAAAAGGAAAGTTTGAAGCTGATCTTCAAAGTAGAGAGGGTGTCTGTCTCCTGAACTCAAACTGGGAGCTGCTTCCACACCCAGTCCAACATAGCCAGGCTGAGTCGTTAGATTAGTCCAACGTAAAGTCAGAAAGTCATTACTTATGTCACATTTTAGTGCAAATGTAGAAAAACTGTCCAAAAGTTATTTCTAAATCTGATATTAAACAGTTTAAATGGTGGAAAAAGCTGTAAAGAAAACAGAAAGAGTCAATAAAAGCCTCTTTAGAGGGTCACCAGTTTAAAACTCAGACATTTAAACTGGTGATTCTCCTTCTCTGCTCCATTTCCTCTCTAGACTTCCTGTTGCTAGGAGGGATTTGATTGGCTGAACGTCCTTTTAGCCTTTCTTTAGTTCTTTGGGTGCTAATCAAAGAGGAAAACACACGAGTCATGTGACGTGACATAAGGAGCGCTCTGATTGGTTGGGATTGACAAACTATGGTGCTGTTTGCAAGCTTCGCTTTGCAGAGGCAAGAAAATCTCTTAGATAGGGATGAGATGCTCCACAGTGACGTTTCCACACTTTGGAGCTTCTGAAGTGCAGATGTTTGGAAACGCTGCTCCAACGTCTGGTTCAAACACTCAGATCACGTGACCTCAGCTGCCACAGGTGGCATACCTGCGGCTTCCAGGCATTGCCAGTCTCGGGAATTCCCATTTTTCATTGACTGGTCTTTTTGACCCTTTTAATGGCTGAATGATGCTTTTATATCACTGCTTCAGTTTATTCCACACACATTCAGTCCTATCAGCAGAGAGAGAGCCACACACTGTCTGTAACATCATTAGAAGATCTCAGTAAAAACAGTAAAAACTGCTTCAAGGACTAAATCAAACAGGCACCAGGGGCCCGTTCTTCGTACCTCGCTAAGTAAGTTAGCTGGATTAGATTGTTGACGATTTCGCGTGATCCTGGATCGTTCGGTTCTCCGAAGCTCATCCGGGACTTGCTGTCATAGCAACAGAGCCGTAAGCGTAAACCTGCTCGGGAGCAGGTTTACTTTATGTAAACAGGATTAGATCGCGGCCACGCAGGTATGTCCGCTTCATTTATACGAAAGCAACAGCGATATTCCACCACTGTTTCACCATAAATAAATATTATCAATGTAACTAAAGATAATGCAGCACCTGATCCTTTTATTGATGTCACACAGATACATACAGGTCATTTCCTAAAAAAGGGAAATGTACTATTAACATTCTATTACATGTATGTGATTATTACAGATGTAATTCATATTTCAGAGTAGTAATTGTAAATTACTTCGTGTAATCAAGATGAGAGACCACGGCTATAAAAGCGAAGGTGGATTTGGGAAGTCTGTCGCAGCCATGTCCTGTCCGTATACGCGAGCCACCCATTGCGGAAGGTGCAAGATTGATAAGGAGAGTCCTCAGAATTCAGCGTATATTGCGGGATAGACAGGATCCTTTAGCTCAGCGCGACAGTGTGCTCATAGAGAGATATCGATTTTCCCGTGAGGGTATTATTTACTTAACCAACTTGTTGACGAGGGGGTGCAGGACCACCACCTGTCTTTTTTTGCTCTGCCCTTTTCTTGGTTGCTGTTATGAACAAACTAACAGATTATTTCAGGGTCTCTTTCCAAGAGACTAAAAGCAATATAAGTGATAAATATTACCATTCTGTAGAACATTCTTATATTTCACTTTTACTTGTTCCCATGTTCTAGTGGGTCCTGTTGTGGCTCTAATGTGAAAGGGGATATAATATAACATATTATAATATAATATAGTGTAATATAATATTGGATAATATAGTGTCATATGATAGATCTACCCTACCGCCTACTGGTGTTGGCCAGAGGGGCCGATGGCGCGATATGGCAGCCTGGCTTCTGTCAGTCTGCCCCAGGGCAGCTGTGGCTACAACCGTAGCTGCCTCCACCAGTGTGTGAATGTGAGAGTGAATGAATAGTGGTATCGTAAAGCACTTTGGGTGCCTTGGAAAGCGCTATATCAATCCACTCCATTATTATTGTTATTATTAAATTACTTACGAGTTTAATTTGTCAGCAACTTTCTGCCAGCCCTCTCTCCTTGCTTTTGCAGCCTTTGCAGTGTTCCCTTGCGTTCTGATTAAACTCTGAAACTCCTGAAATCCCTCACTCAAGAGTTCTTGCTCTGCTGCCGAAAAATACCGAGCGCGCTCCTTCGACATTTTCGCCGACCAATCAGCGGGTTGCCGATCAATGTTTCTACTATCGATGCGTAGCCCCTTTTACGACACCCGGTGATCTCACATTACTTCATCCAGCTGTACTAATCGTCAACAACAGGTGTGTTCGGAGAACCGGAATAGCGAGCTCACGGTTAGCGCGATGATTTGGTCTTGGATGTGTCATTTGATCTTGGATGTAGTAAGCGAGGTACGAAGAACGGGCCCCAGTTTTCAGCTCTGTCTGCGCTCTACTTTTTTCTACTTACAACAGAAAATAGGATGTACTGCATTCAGGGATATCATCCTCACTGTCAGCTGTTACTCACAGACTGTGTGTAGAAATACAGAAAATACTGATCCTATAAAAAGGAAAGCTAGAAAAACACATTGATTCCAGGCTCTATTTTCCTTTTTGAGTCTGTCAAATCCAACAGGACTTGTGCAGGATCACTATGAGCCAAACTCCAGACTGACAGTGAAACATCAGGCCAGTGTTAGAAGGTAAAGTTCAGGAAAGTTTTTTAATGGTTCAGAAGATGTTCAGCTGAGGACGACTTAAAGATGTGCGTGAAATGGAGGCTTCTGATTGGTCAGAATGAGCCTGTGAAAATGGGACAAACTTTGTATAAAGAAAGAAAACACATTTAATCTTTTCATGGAAATGTATCTTTTTCAAAGTGATTCCAAATCAAAGCTAACGCCACGCCAGCTTGTAACTTTGATTGACAGTGTGTAGAACTGATGACACAAACTCCCAGAAAACCTCAAAGTCAACATAACGCATCCAAAGCTTCACGGCTGGGAGCAAAACATGAGGCCAACAAACAGCTGTAAACCTGTGTGCCTATTACAGTAAACACAGCAGTCTGTTATGTTTGACTAAACTGATGTATTGTGTGTCTGTAGTTGTGTTGTGAACTGTGCTGGGCTCGTCTGTGTCCCCGTTTCACAGAACAGCATCTTCAAGATGGCACAAATGCTTCCAGTGTTTCAGTTTGACGAAGCCTGGCTTTGCCCATCGCTGCTTTTAAAACAGTGTTTGTGCTGCCAAGGACATCTTGTATTGGTCTCATGTCATGAATGGGAGTGTTTCAGGAGGCAGACTGAACCTTTGATGAGTTTGGTGTCTTAAACTGAGGAATGAAAGGACACGAGGAACAAACTAAAGAGAATCTAAAAGAGGCCGGCAGCACATGAGGAGGAGAAACTGACACTGACATAAAGACTGAGGGAAGGACAGAGCCATCTATACAGCTGAGGTCAACACAGGAGGGTCATGTGACACAGCTGAAACTCATCCAGACAACGTCTGACACCAGAGACCATACTTACCAAAATAAAACAGGTTATAATGAACAAAAATGAGTGGAACAGCGGAGTGAACTGAGCAGCAGGAGGGAGGGCGTTTCTCCAAAACATGTGTCCATCAAAATTATGGACAGTCGTGTATATTAAGTAGACTTGTTCAGATTTGTCCAACACTTTTCTCTGTCAGTGTTTCACAGAATATCATCAAAGAGTCATGATAGTTACCATTAGTGTCACTGTGGAGATGCTTATTCCAGCATCACTGACTTCATGGTTCCAGTTTCCATCACTAAGGACTACATGTAGTGATCCTGCTGTTAGCCATGTTAGCATGTTAGCTCCAACAGGTGGTCAGTGTGAGAGCGGTGATATCAGTGACATCTAAACAAGGAAGGAAGAGACTGTTGAAGGCAGCGAGCTGTGACTGCTGTGAACAGTGTTCTCACACTATTTTCTCCCTGTGTCAACATACATGAGGCTGCTTCAGCTGCAACACACCACAAACACCTTTATACAACTAAATATACTCAGAGCGCACTGCTGTGGTTGCTGTGGTAACCATCCATATATCCAGCTGTTTGGGGCCGAGTCTGCTTCCTCATCCTAGGGAAAAACCCTCAAAGTTTCATGTGTTTTTGACTTGAAGCTTTTTGTGATTTGGTTTTATTTGTTGTTCTACACACACAATAATGAAGAGCACATGTTTATAGTGACACATTCAGACCAATGACAACAGTCCATTCACACTGACCTCCTTCCAGCAACTTTTAGGACAGCCAATAGCAATTTTCCTTACTGAGGAGTTGGCAGCATTGCCAGGAGCAGTGGGTGAATGGCAGCATCACCATGAAGGATTAGAATAAAAATACATCATCATCCACAAAGAAAACCAGTCTGAGTGTCTGACGCTCTCGTTATAAAACCGCAGTCGCAGCTTGTGGCTACATTTAGCTGGTTTGCTAGTTAGCTGGTCTGCTAGTTAGCTGGCTTGCTAGTTAGCTGATTTGTTCGTTAGCATGGAGCTAACCTAACTCACTAGAACATTTGATGCTAAACTGTCTAAACTGTGTGAACAGCTTTCATTGCTGCTCTGTGTTACTCTCCAGCCTCTCTTTCACTTAGTCCTCTCAGTTTTTTCCTCGTTACAAACTAGAAAACCTTCTTTTTCAGCTTTTCCACACCCGAGCTGTGGCTAAGGTGCTACCAGCATGCAGGCTCGGTCTGTGTCACTCAATAGTTACACTCCTCACCCAGACTAACACCACTCCACAAATTCACCACTAGGAGGCGCTAAAAGACCACATACAGTGAGATCATCACTAAATTTCTGCTGTGTCTGACGTAGGGTTGCCAACCGTCCCTTGAATAACGGAATCGTCCCGTATTTAGAAAGAAAAGTACACGACAGTGGCGCGGCTGCCCCTCTGTGGGTCTTCCTTGGTCTCTTGTGTTCTGGGGGCCTCTGGATGTCTGGAGTTTTGATCTCCTCCATACCTGCTTCATGCCCTGGAGGACGGGGCTGTGCCCCCCCCACACCCTCTAGCAGATCATTACATGAAGGAACCTTTTAAAAAAACAAGCGCATCCATGCTCACAGGTGTACACACGGGTGATCACACCCACAAACTACACCCTTTTTGGCTCCTACCTCAAAGCACACTGTGTTCTGTTGATCTTATGTGCTGCACAATAATGTTTAATATTTAGTATTTACTGTCATATTCCCATATATCATTGTGATGTTGTTTATTCTATTACTCTTGTTCTCTTCTGCTTGTTTTCCTTTTTCTTTCTCAGCAGGTGATCCAGGTGATTGATATATGCATTTTTTTTTTCCTGCCCATTCTGTTGGTTTTTGTTTTTTGCCCTTCTCCCCCGTCCCTCTTCTCAGCTGTTTCTCTTTCCCTCTTTCTTTCTCCCCTTCTTTCCCCCAGTCAAGTCTGTCCCGTATTCAGCAAGTGAAAATAAAATAAACAATAAAAGGTGAATCAAATGGACCATTATGGCAAGGCTGGGATGGTCAATTTGGTAAAGTAAATCCGTTGGGCATCTTTCTTTGCCTTTAGACAACAATTCTGATGCAAAAGAGCCAAACGGGACAGGCAAAAAAAAAAAATAAATAAATAAATAAATAAATAAATAAAAAGTACACGTCCCGTATTGAGCTCCAAAGGGACGCACTTTGTCCTGTAATACAGAGAGAATCAAAAGTAGTCTATAAATGTTAATGGAATTAACGCTTTGTTTGAAAACATAATTCCCAGCCCCTCTCCTGCTTTGTGACCAATGACCTTACGCACGAGTATGACAATTCAGATTACCACTTATCTCATTGGTAGAGGAAAGGTCGCTCGCTGAGAAAATACCAGAAGACAACAGATGACCACAAAAAGAAGCATGGCCAACAGGGAAACAAACGCTGACACTGCGGTGCAAGTCTCGGACGACAGTACACCTTCGACCAGCAATGTTTGTACCCCACCGAGAAAGAAAAAAAAAGGCTGCATAAGTGCAGGGAGGAATGGGAAAATGAAAACACCTCGCTGGAAAAAGTGCGCGATAACACCTATAAAGCGCACTGCACTGTGTGCCGTCGCACTTTTTTCATAGGCCATGGTGGACTGGCAGCATGCTTCTAGTGGTGGGCACATGAGTGGCATGAAAGCTCAGGGAACCCTTAACCAATTTGTTGTTCACCAGGCCATGGCAGCAGAAGATATGGTATGTAGACATTGTTGTTGTTTTTAAACCCTCTGGTTAAGGTTAATGTGAGCATGTGCAGTGAATATCAACTCTATGTGGCCAGAAGTGTGATAATATAATTTATTTTGTGTAATAAACAACTGCAAGGATAGATGATTACAACGAATAGATGACTAATACATAAAAGTAATACATAGATTAATAATGATGATGAGTTAAGATGCGTAATCATGGGAACAAGCAGGTTTACAAACGCGAGCAGCTGATTAGCATTAGAAAAGCTGAAATAATACCTCAACTGAAGCCAGCTGCACTAAATGCACTTCATGTGGACTGTTATAAGAATGTTTTTCTTTCTATTGTTTTCTATAAATTTATATAATTTTAAGTTAAGCAGGACAGAGTTCTTTTAAAGAAAGATTAACTTATATTCTTTAAAGTTAAGCATGACAGGCTTCTGTTTAAGAAAGAGACCTGTTTTATTGTGTTAATGTTGTCATTTTGAGCTAAAAATAAATGGCTAAATGATCATTTGTTTCCCATGTGTTCATATCACAAAGAATATGCATCATTAAATCAACTTCAAGTCAAATGGTTAAAAAAATAATTTCACACACAAAAAAAAGAGCTAAAAAATTCACCACACTTGGAAGGGTGGAGACAACTGGGTCGCCCGGCCCTGGCCACGAGGTGTCCCAGGAAGTTGGCAACCCTAGTCTGACGGTGACTTGGGTTTTTACTAACTGGCTACATGAGCATGATTAGCTGCAGTTCTATCTTTGTAAAAGAGACTCAGCAGCAGATTAGAACCAAACAGAAACATTTCTACTTTTTCTGCAGCACCAGCTGGATGCATGGAGCCTAAACTCCAGTGACAATGAGACACATACAGTGTGACTGCTGTGACTTTACAGCTGGGCCTCATTCACATTGGACTGTGGGAGGAAGCAGAGTATCTGAAGACAACCCACACACACTATCACCCTTATTTAGAGAAGTATAATGAATTAGCTGATAAAGTAATAAATTATTTGATATTTCAATGAAAATACTTTTTAACAATTGTTTAGAAGTCAACAATAATAGTTAAATAAAAAGAAGCGTCAAATCAATAAACACGCAATAAAACCTTGTACAGCTGAAACTCATGTAGACAATGTCAGGGGAGGAAGTAAAACTAAACCTTTGACACCAGAGATGAAAACTACCAAAATAAAACAGGAAGTTAATAACAACCATGAGTGGAACACCTGAGTGAACCTAGTAAAGGGAGAATACATCATCATCCACAAAGAAAACCAGTCGGAGCTTGTGGCTGCAGTTAGCTGATTTGCTACTCAGCTTGGAGTTAACTCAGTAGAACATAGAATGCTAAACTGTCTAAACCAGGGGTGTCAAACATATGGCCCGTCGGCCAAATTCAGCCCCTGAGATAATTTCATATATCAGTTATTAAAGAATTTTCAGGGTTGCTGATATTCCATGGCAGCAGGGCTGGGACTTTATTCTGATGGACACATCATGTGGCCAATCACATTAAGAGACAGCCTGGGATCATGCCACTATTTAAAGAAAGGGATGGGGGCAAACGTTCAGAAGAAAGCAAGCTTAGTGGTACAGGCCTGGTACACACAGACACAGGTTTAAATTCAAGCGTGTCAGGAAAAAGTGAAAGCATAAAATGAGCAGCATCTGGCTGAATTTCAGTGATATTGGAGACGGCAAAGCTGAGTGCAGAATTTATAAATTAGAAGCTGGATAAAGTGATACCCATTTTCCATTGTGAAGGACAAAAGGTTTCAAACTTGTCCAGGCCTTAAGGTCATGTCCGTTCTCTTCTTAGTGGTAGTAAATGTATAAAATTAAGACTAATGAAAACACTGAATTAAAATTGCTTCCTTTAAAAACACCAAGCTTACAGTTCAGTTTTGAATACTACATATATAAACTATATATAACAAAGTGCCTTTGAATGGCAAGGATGCAGAAATGTCTGTATGTAGCACAGAGCCAGTGCTCACGGTCTGAATGAGTGTCACAGACCTGAATGTGCATTTAAAGAAATTTATAATTAAATTTCTAATTATGATCTTCAGCACCCAACACCATGACTATGTACATATTGATGGGTGTAAGAATATTTGTGTTGTGTTCTGTGGATTCAACTCTGCAAACTCATCAGTAATTTCATCAGCAAGTTTCTACTTAGACAGCAATAAAACAGAAAGCAGTTCCCAGGAACTACTTCTTGTTTTAGAATCTTTCAACATAAGAGTACTTTGCACATCAGAACACCCCCATATCTCCTCTTATTAAAGGATTACCTTATTATTAATTTGCTAATTCTGCCAGTTGATTACAAAATGCTTGATCTCACCTGAGAGTTTCCAGTTTGCAGTGTGGATTCTTCAGTCCTTCAGACAGAAACTTCACGCCTAAATCCTGCAGGTTATTGTTACTTAGGTCAAGCTCTCTCAGATTAGAGGACTGAGAGCTGAGACCTGAGGACAGAGCTTCACAACTTCTCTCTGACAGGTTACAGAGACTCAGTCTGAAAAATAACAGAAAAACAATTAAAAAAAAACTTACTTTTGATCAAGTGTAATGAGATTACATAACATTTAGCAATATTCCATTCTCTTTTTGTCAAGAAAGTAACGAGCAACATGTGGAAACAATCAGAGAGAGAACAGAGAACAGAGCAGTAAAAGAACAGTGGATAGTTCAATAGGCTTTTGGTATCAACAAAACGTGCCAAATTTCTTTATTTTGTCATCGTTTAAGAAGAGTTCATGATTAAAACTCAGATAACAACTCAAGGCCAGGTCTGGGTGTAACTTTGATGACAGTTACACCCAGAAAAATTTCAGAAATGCCGACAGGTATTCAGTATTGAACAAAATGAGTACTGATTATCACTTAACAGTTGTATACACTTTTCAGACACCAGCACTCATAACTGTGGTTTTGGGGGTTATTTTGTTAGTGGTTTTAGTTGATCACACCTGCTTTTTGTCAACGAGCATATGAATACAAATGTACTTACAGCGCTTTGTTGGAGGCTTTGACCACTGGCAGCAGCCTCAGAAGAGCCTCCTCTGAAGCAGAGTATTTCTTCAGGTCAAACACATCCAGATCTTCTTCTGATGACAGTAAGATGAAGACCAGAGCTGACCACTGAGCAGGAGACAGTTTATCTGTGGAGAGACTTCCTGATCTCAGGGACTGTTGGATCTCCTCCACTAGAGAACGATCATTCAGTTCATTCAGACAGTGGATCAGATTGATGCTCTTCTCTGCAGACAGATTCTCACTGAGCTTCTTCTTGATGTACTGGACTGTTTCCTGATTGGTCTGTGAGCTACTTCCTGTCTGTGTCAGCAGACCTCGTAGGAGAGTCTGATTGGTCTGCAGTGAAAGACCCAGGAGGAAGCGGAGGAACAAGTCCAGGTGTCCATTTGGACTCTGTAAGGCCTTATCCACAGCACTGTGGTGGAAGTGTTTCTCTACAGATTTTACTTCTTTTTCAGGTTTTTGTTTCCAAAACAATATAGACCATATGGACTTTGTTTGTTGTTGTTCCAGCAGATTGAGTCCAGAGTTGATGAAGGTCAGATGGACATGAAGAGCAGCCAGAAACTCCTGAACACTCAGATGGATGAAGCAGAACACCTTGTCCTGGTACAGTCCTCTCTCCTCTTTAAAGATCTGTGTGAACACTCCTGAGTACACTGAGGCTGCTCTGATATCGATGCCACACTCTGTCAGGTCTGATTCATAGAAGATCAGGTTTCCTTTCTGCAGCTGATCAAAAGCCAGTTTTCCCAGAGACTCCATCATCTTCCTGCTCTCTGGACTCCAGTGTGGATCTGTCTCAGCTCCTCCATCATACTTGACCTTCTTCACTTTGGCCTGAACCACCAGGAAGTGGATGTACATCTCAGTCAGGGTCTTGGGCAGCTGTCCTCCCTCTCTGGTTTCCAGCACATCCTCCAGAACTGTAGCAGTGATCCAGCAGAAGACTGGGATGTGGCACATGATGTGGAGGCTTCGTGATGTCTTGATGTGGGAGATGATGCTGCTGGCCTGCTCCTCATCTCTGAACCTCTTCCTGAAGTACTCCTCCTTCTGTGGGTCAGTGAACCCTCTGACCTCTGTCACCATGCCGACACAGTCAGGAGGGATCTGATTGGCTGCTGCAGGTCGTGTGGTTATCCAGAGGCGAGCAGAGGGAAGCAGTTTCCCCCTGATGAGGTTTATCAGCAGCACATCCACTGAGGTGGACTTTCTAGGGTCAGTTAGGATTGTAGTTTTGTGGAAGTCCAGAGGAAGTCGACACTCATCCAGACCATCAAAGATGAACACAACCTGGAAGTCTTCAAAGCTGCAGATTCCTGCTTCTTTGGTTTCAGTAAAGAAGTGATGAACAAGTCCCACCAAGCTGAACTTTTCCTCTTTCAGCACATTCAGCTCTCTGAAAGTGAATGGAAATATGAACTGGATGTCTTGGTTGGCTTTGTCTTCAGCCCAGTCCAGGCTGTATTTCTGTGTTAAGACTGTTTTCCCAATGCCAGCCACTCCCTTTGTCAGCACTGTTCTGATTGGTTCATCTCTGCCAGGTGAGGCTTTAAAGATGTCTTCTTGTCTGATGGTTGTTTCTGGTCTGTCTGGTTTCCTGGATGCTGTTTCAATCTGTCTGACCTCATGTTCATCATTGACCTCTGCAGTCCCTCCCTCTGTGATGTAGAGCTCTGTGTAGATCTGATTCAGGAGGGTTGGGTTTCCTGCTTTAGCGATGCCCTCAAACACACACTGGAACTTCTTCTTCAGGGTGGATTTAAGGTTACGCTGACAAACTGCAGCTTGAAGTTCTGAATGAGAAGAAAAATAAACACTCAATTCCAAAAAGAACTAATCTTTAAAACATGTTGCTCCATCTTCCATCTCTGGAAAATGTCTCATTTATCCAGCAGCTTAAATCTTTAGATAAATCCTCTTACGTCTCTGCAGACGGTCAGCCAGCTCCTCCTGCTTCATTCTCCTCAGGAAGTCCACTGTGATCTTCACAAACGCCTCTCTGCTGCTGCTCCTCTGACTCTCTAAGCATTCTGGGTAATCTGGACTCAGAACCTTCTGGATCTTCTTCAGCTCGTTCTTCACAAAAGTGATGATGTTGTCCTCCAGCAGCTGGAACAGAATATTTATGAATGAGCCAATCAGACTGAAATCATGGAGCCAAACATCAGATCCATGTTGGACACACTGACGATCCACTGGTCTACAAAGAGCAGCATGGAGATGACTGTGAATAGAACAGATGTAACAGTAGTTGTTGTACATGTACAGACCATAAATATGGAGTCCAGCTGTGTTTGATGCTGCTGGGCAGACTGACCACTGGGAACCTCTGAGCTCTGCTGGTCCACTCTGTGGAGGAACCATGAAGGATTAGATCAACACAGGATAAAGATCCAGGAGTTTCTGCTCAAATAACTTCATCTGAATCAAGTCTGTCAAGTTTTAAACTCTCAGATTGTGAACATATCAGTAATTTTCAGTCTGTTTTCATGGACGTCCTTTCAGTGGTGATGTCAGGGATGATTTTGAAGAAGCTCATCAAACTGAACCATCAGCAGATCACTGCTCCAAAACCAGAACATGATCCGAGTCTCCCTCCACCACCAGAACACCAGCTTTACTAACGTGGTAGATCAGTGTAGTACAGATCAATAACTGATGAGTCATTTGATCAAAATCACTGAGTGCTTCACGTCTGACCCTCTGATGCTTCTGTAGACATTTTGCATATTTAATGAATGTCTGACAGTTTTACATTCATTCTATGAACACAGTGGAAATGTTGTGTTATAGTCTCCATGTTGTTTCCAGCATCATAAATTCTTAAGTTCAGAAAATTAGATTCTTTCTTCACAGCTGAAAAACAACAACATTTATTCTCTATTGAAATCTGCATCGTCCACTCCAAAGGTCACAATCTGAAGGTAACATCTGGTTTTGTTCCCTGTGGTTAACTCTGAGCATCAGTATGGTGGGATTTATCCACTACATCCACACCACTGTGGTTCAGTGTTGTCCTGATGGAGTAACAGCAGCCAGTATGATCCAGGCTTTAGCTGCTGGGTCTCTGTGTGACCTCTCAGACTGTTTAACAGATCAGACACAAAGAGAATCAGAGCAGCTCTGTTCTTTAAAGACAAACATGAACCCACTCAGGTCACACTTTCCCCACAGATATGAGCATCACTGTCCTCAAACAGCAAATGACCAAGTCGAACATTTGGATCTTTTCTCTTTCATTGTTTTCTTTTTAATGAATCTTTGTAACAATCTGAGGATGTTTCAGGTCATATTTATCCAGGAAACACAAACATGTAAAGGAGTCATCACAGCTCTCTGACCTCGTTGCTCCAGGTTCACCACTGAAGTCTGGGGGTGGAGTTTTGGACCGGTCACTCCTCACAGAGGGACAGCTGGACCCTGCAGACTGTGACCTCTGACCTCTGCAGACACAAACATGATTGAAGCAGCTGTGATCACACAGACTGCAGATAATGCAGCTGTTTCCTGTCAGTAACATCCTCTTAGATTAGAGTTCAGCTTTTTACAGGAAAACTGGACAAAACTGATTTTTGTTACAAACTCATTTTCATTTCCTCTCAGCTCACAAACACAGTCAGACAATCAACCAGAGTCAACACTGATTATAATGTCAGTGCAGAATTATTTCTGTTACTCAGTGAGTTCAGCTCTCTGACCTCGTTGCTCCAGGTTCACCACTGAAGTCTGGATTATAATCTTTGGACCGGTCACTCCTCACAGACGGACAGCTGGACCCTGCAGACTCTGCTCTGTCCTCCTCTTCCTCCATCATCATCTTCAGTCAGTCTGAGAGGTAAACCACAAACACTCAGTGAGTTCACATTAACAGGAGGAACTGAGTTACAGTCGCTGACCTCTGACCTGTCATGTGACCATGAAACCAGGTCAATATGTCTGTAGGTTCAGTCATCCAGGTCATGTGATCTAAGGAGCTTGGAGAGAAAAGAGACGTCTTTAAGTTTCTGGAAGACGTTTCATCAGAGAAGCTTCTTCAGCTGTAAAACCAAACGGTGGAGAGTCCCAGATATTTAAACCTGAGAGGGAAAGAAAGCATGTCGCTGACCCACCACTGATGTTATTTCAAGGAGGAAACTGAGAGCCTTTGCACCAGGAGCACAAACATCAGCTCCAGCAATGATCCACTGATGTGTTTTTATTCCATGTATGAATGTTGTTATTGACAGAGATGACGTTTGTGTGTCAGTGATGCAGTGACTGTTGTTGTTACCTGTACAGGCTGGTTAGACTCTATGAAACAGATCATACAGATCTCTGCATGTTAGAAGAGACTATTAAAGGTCATGAATGAGACAAAGGCAGGGAGGCGTCCTTTACAGCTAAACAGCAGAGTGAGAGAACAGCCAGCACCTCTACATTTATCACATTATACAGCACATGTATGATACTGACAGGGATGAGAAGAATTTAGTGATTCTGATCCCATCATTGATATTACTTATTGATTCTCAGTAGCTCTGCTCTGACAGTCACCACCATCACTGAGCAGCATATCAAAGACATTTGTGCACATTAACTGCATGTTGTGGCTCAAATGTTTGTGCATGTTGGAGGCATTTCCTCTTTGTTGTGATCAGTGTTGGTCATTACTCAAAACAGTCATTATTACACATATTACACAGAACACTTTGATTAAAAGTAATGGAGTACGTTACTTCATTACTCCTCATAACATTACTTTGATGTTACTGTGTAAAATGAACAAATGAGCATGTAACAACATAAAGCTGAGGTACAGCCCCACACACCAACACAGATCCTGATGAGGTCACGTGATGTTTCTCTGAGTGTTTATGAACACAAATCAAAGATGAAACAGCACAAAGACACTTCAAAGTGATTCTACTGTAGAAACATGAACAGGTAGAAACCTGCAGCCTGACTGCTCATCACTTTGTTACCTGTTCAAGTTCAGCAGCAGCAGCTCACTTTATCACGGTGCTGGTCTGGGGTCAGTGTTTACTCAGCTTTAACCTCACTCTGGGTTCTTGGCTAGCTTAGCGTTAGCTTAGTGTTAGCTTAGCATTAACATGCTGTCAGGTGTCTCGTGTGTAAATATTAATCACAGTGACAGTAAAGGAGGTAAAGGGCTGTGACGTCATCACGTACGCTGCGTCCTCTGTGGGCTCTGAGTGAACTCAAAGTACAAACTACAAGTACACAAACACGAACGTAGCTCAGAGTGGCGGACACACTCGGCCTCGTTGGTCCAGCTGTGAGTCCGTTACCGTGAACTATGGAGCGGCAGATTTGTGCTGAACTAAGCTGCACACAGCTGATGTTAGCCAGGAAACATTACACACTGACTTTAATGGAGAGACCGGAAATACAAACACACACAGTTTGTTGTGTGAAGAAATCAAACACGAGCTGAACAAACAGTAAAGTTCCTAAAGACAAACTGTTAAAGGAGGAAACAAAGCAAACTTACAGTTTCTTCACACCAACAACAAGCTCCACTCCACACCTGGACACTAAACACGGACACACAGGTGAGCTGCTTCCTGGAAGGAGGCGGGGCTCCACCTGAAACTCAGCACAGGTGGGAGGGGCTCAGCTCTGTGTGTGCTGATGTGTTAACTTTAAAAATATGCCGTCTGACTGCTCAGACTGAGTCAGAGTAAAGTTCACATGCTGACGTGTGGAGACATGAAACCTTGTTGTAGCTGCAGGTGTGAACACACTGATCCCAGATCAGCTCTGCTGTATTTGTAACATGAACATTTCTGCTGCAAAGCTTCAAATGTTCAGCATGTTTCTCTGTTTCCAGTCTATAGATCCAGTCACACTTTCTACCTTCACCTGTGCAGTAAAGACTGAGAGCAGAGCTGAAAGCAAGCGTCCAATCAGTGAGCAGCATCAACACCTGAGCTTCATTCAGACTCTGTTATTGAAGATGTTGTTGGTACAAAGTTCATCTGCTGCTCACATGAATCCATGAAAGATTTATTTCACTGAATGTTTCTTCAAAGCTCATTTCAACCTGTTGAAGTCATGAATGAAAGTGCAGACTGAGAGTGGATCACATGATGTTTGAGGTGTGTCATGTGACATGTTCAGTATTGTCACACATGTCTAGATTGTCCCTGATATCATAGCTGCTCAAACACTGATGATTATATTTGAAGAATTATTCCTGATGGCAGCAAAGTTTGAATGGAGCTCTCTGTCTGTGCTGATTTGTCGCCCTCTGGAGGTCAAAGCACAAACTGCATGATGTCACTGTAACCACCACAGTGACAGGAAGTGTTTTTATGACTGAAACACTGAAATGAGGCTAACGGCTGTCGTTAGGCTCACTGACAGCAGTGCTGATGTGTTCATGTCAAACACTGGCTCAGGTCAGACTCCTTCATCCTTCTCCAGCGTGAGGCCGCCCTCAGACCCACAGGAGCTCTGACCTTTGACCTCCTGACCCTAACCATTTTAGTCTTGTTGCATCTGCAAATCCATCCAAACTGTAGCCGAGCAAAAGAAGCTGGAAGCTGTTCTATGAATGATGTTGTTGAAGGAGCTTGGAAAGAAAAGCGTCTGGACTTCTTTAAGTTGCTTGAAGAGGGACATGGACGTCTTAACGCCCACTCACATCCTGGGACATTTGATCACAGGAAATCACATGATAGCGTGGGGCTAGATCTCACAATGGGTTCACCCAAAACCTTGGCTGATTGTGACCCACACCCGTTTTCACGGAGGAGGAGGAGGAGCACAGCTGCTGGCTACCTGTGTAAGGCTGCAATGGGTCTGTAGCTCTGTCACCGTTTTAGGGAACATATTTAGTTTTAAAGCAAGTTTCCGGGCTTTTCCTGCCTTTCTGGAGGGATTATATTTCACTAAAAACGATCTAATATGCATGTCCACATAATAATTATTATAATTATAATATATTAAAAACACACGCTGTATTTTAAAGAACATACATTAAGAAGCAGTTTATATTAGATTTATATTTTAAATAAGACAAAAGTTGGATGTTACAGCAGTAAAATGATTGTATCTCTACAGTTTAAACATGTAATAAGCTTTGCCTCTGCACAGAGTGGATAGTGAAACAAATGGAATCATCATAAATACATTATTTCATATTTATTACTTCCCCCTCCTCTTTGCTTTATTATTGTAGCTCTAGTAATAAATAATAATGTAAGGATGCCCATAGTATATACAGTATTCTGAAGAAGGTCTAAAATGTCACTGTGTGTGCATGTGTGTGTTTTATTTAGCTGGATTTAAAAAAATATTAGTCATGATATAATATTGTGCAGACATGGCTGGTAAGGACATGAGGAGGAAACAGCAGGAGCTGTGTGAGGCTACTAAAGGCAGGGCTATAACATTTTTCTGTCATCATTTTATTATAGATTAAGTGCTGGAGTTGTTAGGTGTGGATAATTAGATTATAGTTTATTGCAATAGCAAGTTGTGCCTTGTTCTCATAGACAGCAAGTGGAGAGTGATATATGAAATGATGGGATGGAAGGAAGAAGAGAAGCAAAGAGTGATTCACAGGCAGAGCCTAAATTATTTCTCACAGTTTTTTGTGTCCTTATGGTTCCAAGCGCTGTCACCAATCTTTGCATTTAGTTATTATCTCATGACACTTGTTTAATCAGCTACCATCTCTCCTGTGGACTTTTTACTGTCTACAGTCTCAGACCAACACAGCCCTGCCCTCCAGCACTATCCACAGCAACCCCTCAACAGCAACATTGTACCCATCAGGTAAAGCATCGGCTACGTTTGCTTTGCCTTGTTGCCCATATTAGATTCTTGATGAAAGTGTGTTGTTGTTATTCAGCCTGGTTCAATGTGCCCCTTTCTAACTTTGAGCACCCGCCCCTTTAAACCTCTCTGCACGGCCCTGGTTGCCTGAATATTGTCAGGCAGCTGGGTGCTGTGCCTCGACCCTTTCTTCCTTTGCATTTGTGGTTTGGTGCCATAAATGCACAACATAGAAGAGCCACCTCGACGGGACAACACTCAGCGGTTCATCTGTCTCTCTTCCACAGCATGTCTTTATCCTGTCTTCCTTCTCTCACCCCAACCAATCACAGCAGATGGCCCCGCCCCTCCCTGAGCCTGGTTCTGCCGGAGGTTTCTTCCTGTTAAAAGGGAGTTTTTTCTTCCCACTGTCGCCAAAGTGCTGCTCATAGGGGGTCATATTGTTGGGTTTTTCTCTGTATGTATTATTGTACGAGCTACCTTACAGTATAAAGCACCTTGAGACGACTGCTGTTGTGATTTGGTGCTGTGTAAATAAAACTGAATTGAATTAAGAAACAACTCTTAGATTCCTCACATGATTCTCCTGTATTCCTACGGGACGCCAAGGTAATATAACATGGAAGTGTGTCACAGTGCCTGGTGGCCACATGTTACCCATAAACTGTCAACCTGACCGTACTGTAGCTACGTCCAAAGACTAGTTAAAGATTAAAGCTTTTTGGGGGGTTAAATCTGACATAAATAAAGAAAGAATAACATTAAAGTCGATTCTTTTGATCACTGTAGTTCTACTTTGAGGATATGACGTGTAAAAACCCTCAGTTGTGGCTGGTGGATCTCACATTCCTGGTCTTTGTAATTCCAGTTCAATGAAGCCTCATTTTCACCTTTTTCCAGGTAAATTTTCCCAACTGTTCTAATGTCCATGCTGTGGCATTGTCCCATCATTTGTATTTCCTGTTAATGGATTTTTAATATGGTCTGGGAAATTACTATATATGAGTAACTTCCTGTTGTATTGCAGCTTAAGGCCATTGTCACTGAAATAAAGCCCGAGTTGTAATAGTTTGCATCCAGAACGAGGAAAATGAAGAAACCCAAACACTGCTCAGTGGATGAGTCCGTCCTGGAATAAATACCAGGACAAAACTAAAAAGAAGAGCTTGTTTCCTCGAAGCAACAACAGAAAGCTCTTTGTCTCTACAGATGTTTCTGGGAAACACGTTAACAATATTTAAACATTTGTTCTTAATAAACGTTTTTACTTAATGATGCTTTATGATATTTCTATCTGACCTAATGCAGCAGCGTATCCACATGAACTCTGCAGTGTTTCTACCCAGAGGCCACCGTGGTCCTTCTTTACTAATGCTGAGGGTTTTCTCCCAGCCGTGATAGCCTTTGACAGGTAAACTGAGTCATTCCAGCCCAGTGCAAAAATAACCTCCCTGTCTGCTCTTAACTTCACGCATCGATGCTAAAACGTTGCATAACTGAACCTGCAGACTGTGATCCTGTAGCTGTCGAGGAGAGGGCTTGATGCCGTCCATCTTCTGCTCAATTAACAACGCCTGCAACCTTTTGAGCCTTGGTCCTGCTACAGTCACAAATATAACATCATCACTCTTTATTTGATCCACTACACTGCTGTCATTTCTCTGTTATGGCCCCACAAGGTCACTGAATTCTGTCATTCTTCTCCAATCCATGGTTTTCAGTCACTGGTGGGCAACATTACTCTACCACGACTGCAAACAGTGGACAGTTGGTAGGTAGTCCTGCAGGACGCCTGTCTCGAGCCAAGGCTACTTGGAACATCTCTCCATGGAGGAACAATGAAGACATGAAGAGAAACTATAAATCTTTGGGACTTGTGCTCCAACAGCTTTGTTTAAAGGCCTGAAAGTGGCGACGTCTCTCCCAGAGCTCCAGCTCAGTGACATCTATGTGTGCCTTGTATGCTTCAGCTGACGCTGCTGCCAGGATGAAAGCTGTCAAACCGAGCACAGCTACATGTTCCACCTGGATGGGTAAATAATGTGTTTGAGGTGAGAACAATCAGGAAAGCTCGCCAGCGGCTTTACTTCCTGAGGAGGCTGAGGAAGTTTGGCATGAACGCCAACATCACCTCAAATTTCTACAGGTGTGCAGTCGAGAGCTTGCTGACGAGCTGCATCACAGTTTGGTACGAAGCTGCTCTGCCAGCAGCCGTAAATCACTACAGAGGGTGAAGGCAGCAGAGCACAACACTGGCACGAGGCTTCCTGCCATTCAGGACATTTATCTCCAGCGGTGCCTCCATAAAGCACACAGCATCATCAAGGACCACAGCCACCCAGCACATCAGCTGTTCTCCTTGTTACCATCGTTACAGGAGTCTGTCTGCTCGGACTACAAGACTCAAAAACTGTTTCTACCACCAAGCCATACGACACCTCAACCACAACACTTAAACACACACAACACAGCACTCAGAAGCTACCTGCAGCTTCACAAGTACTCTGTTTAATCTGCACTGGTCACTCCACTTTATTGTCATTGATATTTATATTTAACACTGGAATTCCCAGCTTCTACCGTTCTACCTTTAAAAGCCGGAGAGCAGTCAAGTCAAGAAGGCTTCTACCTGAGACCCCCGCGGAGTCATCATTTTGCGTTTCTACCTTTAAAAGCCGGAGAGCAGTCAAATGCTGGAAGTGGAAGCTAAATTGGCTAGTCATTCATATGTATATTGGGTCGTTACCTAGGAATTCTGGAGGGAGGGGATTGGGGGAGAAATCAACACACATGAGTCTAGGTCCTTTGTTGCTGACATTTATTGATAAAAACAGTAGTTTCATTTCATGTTATTTCCTTTTTCATTTCAAGCAAGGAAGTGGATGTAGTTAGTAAGTAAGATATTTCAGACATTATTCTGACACAGAGGAGGAGATACTGGAATTATAATTAGTATCTATGCATGCATTTGTGATTTTGTTTGACCTTCCCATTGCTCACAATTTGAATTTGTTCACACTGCAGATGAGTGTCTCAGTCCCCAAACAAGCTCTCTTTTTCGGTGGAGAAGCAGTCTCCTCATCCGCAGTGAGTGTGGAGAAATCAACACACATGAGTCTAGGTCCTTTGTTGCTGACATTTATTGATAAAAACAGTAGTTTCATTTCATGTTATTTCCTTTTTCATTTCAAGCAAGGAAGTGGATGTAGTTAGTAAGTAAGATATTTCAGACATTATTCTGACACAGAGGAGGAGATACTGGAATTATAATTAGTATCTATGCATGCATTTGTGATTTTGTTTGACCTTCCCATTGCTTACAGTACAAAAAACCAACCATTTGTACACATATGTACTAATAATAATAAAAAGTGAGTGCAACACTGCAACCCATCACCCCGTCGTTCAGTGGTCGTTGATCAGTGGTCCATTGTGGCACCATTCAGAGCACTGGTACAATAGTACCAGCAAGATATGGGAAGACATTGCAAATGTACTTGGATTTTAGGTTGCAAGCCACCCAAAACTTGATCCCAAACTTGTCAGGTTTACTTGCAATATACTGCAGGAAACCCGTCACCCCGTCGTTCTGTGGTCCATTGTGGCACCACTGATCAACGACCACTGAACGACGGGGTGACGGGTTGCATTGTTATGTGGTCACACCCCCGTCGTTGATCAGTGGTCCATTGTGGCACCATTCAGAGCACTGGTACAATAGTACCAGCAAGATATGGGAAGACATTGCAAATGTACTTGGATTTTAGGTTGCAAGCCACCCAAAACTTGATCCCAAACTTGTCAGGTTTACTTGCAATATACTGCAGGAAACCTGAGACACTCATCTGCAGTGTGAACAAATTCAAATTGTGAGCAATGGGAAGGTCAAACAAAATCACAAATGCATGCATAGATACTAATTATAATTCCAGTATCTCCTCCTCTGTGTCAGAATAATGTCTGAAATATCTTACTTACTAACTACATCCACTTCCTTGCTTGAAATGAAAAAGGAAATAACATGAAATGAAACTACTGTTTTTATCAATAAATGTCAGCAACAAAGGACCTAGACTCATGTGTGTTGATTTCTCCCCCAATCCCCTCCCTCCAGAATTCCTAGGTAACGACCCAATATACATATGAATGACTAGCCAATTTAGCTTCCACTTCCAGCATTTGACTGCTCTCCGGCTTTTAAAGGTAGAAACGCAAAATGATGACTCCGCGGGGGTCTAAGGTACTACCCCGAAATGACTGCTCTCCGGGGGTGTAAGTGTTAAAAGTGCAATACTGAAATTTTCTGCTGCTCATTCCTGTGCAATGTCCCATCTGCCCTCCCGTCATATTTCTCTTCAAGATTTTCTTATTTAATCACTAGTGTACATATATTTATAGATACAAATATATTTAGTCATCTTTTCTCTTTTACCATGTCTCTCTAATATTTGCTCCTTACTATTTTTCTATTTTCTTTATTATTTTATTTTATTATATTTTCTCCTACTGTATCAAGCTGCCGAGTGACTGCTGCTCGTCAAACACATTTCATTGCAATGTTGACCCTGTGCTAACTTGCATATGACAAATAAAACTGAAAACTGAAAAGAAGAAACTGGTCGTTGTTAAAGGAAAGGTAATCTCCACATAAGCAGCTTAGATGACCTTCCACGTGTAAATCTTACAATGTGTTGACTTGGACATGAACAGTGTAGGACCAGAAAAGTCCCAGCAGTGTTAATTTGTCACATTAATGTAAAATGAAGTATTTTTCTGATGTTGGGTTAATCGTTCCTACAGTTTAAATGAGCCGTCACTGATGTTCACATGTGGCAGCCATACTCTACGGCTTCTGTAAATAAACACTGATTACTGAATCCAGTTTTGGCTACATTAAACTCAAAGACGTTCAAAGGATGGCTGGAAAGCTACAGACTGCAGTACTGTTTGGCACCAGTAGCAAAGTATGTCTGTTGTGGAGTTGTAGACATGTAACTTGAACATGTTTGTAACTTTTTACTAGCATTTTGTTTACTATGTTTCAGATCTATGGCACTAAATGGGGGACTGACCACGTTTTTGACCTTGACTGGACTTACTGGGTCCAGTAAAGATATCATAGCCAAAGGTGGCTCTGCTTCCAGTTCTGGCTTATAGGAAGATCTCTGAAGGTTGGGTGTAATCCTCTCCTGACTTTGGATCACTCTCTTAGATCTAAACCTCCAGCTCTGGACTCGCCATCCTCAAAGACTGCTCCATAAGAACACAGGCATGTGTGAACAGCCCACTCCTCCTTTGGTCAATGGCACACACTTTTAGACGATGTGTATTCAGCATCTGGCAAGAGTGGAATCAACTGGGGCTCTTTCTAAATTGGCGTCACCATTGATTGTGGTGGTGGCAGCAGCTCATTCTGCTGGCTCTGTGTAACAGGGTCATAAATCACATTGTTATAATGTGTTCTAAACCCCCAAACTGCTCCTTTTATACCTGACTTTTAGGACCTCCAAGCCTGTAGTTGTGTTCATTATCAGTTAGAGCCCCTCCTCGTTCTTTTCTTCTTCTTCGGTGCAATCCTATAAATACAGTGTACCCCTTTTGCCTCTCCCCTTTTCTACAATCCCCCTGTGGGAGAGGTGGGTGTCATTTCTTTCCAACACTTTAAAACACACATATAATGCATATTTAGCCACCTGGATGTTTCTGGTTGCAATTTTAGTTCGATTATTGTCATTATTAAGCCTGTTTTTGTTAGATGTTATAAGTGTGTCGTATGTGTGTATCATAAATGTGTTTTAGGCGCCATAAATGCTAGCATGAATATATACTCCTTGCTAGCTTGGGAGCTGTGGTGGGTTGAACTAACCCTCTTCCCCACTGTTTGTATTTGGTCGTAGGAGCTGGAGTGGGCAAATTATTTACTGGGAGGTCTTTCTTTCTTTTACCTTTTTTATCAGACACAACGCAGAATCACACCGGTTACATCTGCAGCTCATCCATCACCTGTTCTTCCCATCACTTAATGTTTTTGCTGCAAGACGTTGGAGTGAGTGCCATCTATTTTGCTGTTGTTTGGAGGCATTTTAGTTCAGTGAGAGACAGGAGGTCACGCAACAAACTGCTCAAACGAGTGGAAGCCGCTGCCCTCTGCTCGTCAGCTGGGAAACCTGGATCTCCCTTGTTGTGTTAACAGACCTCTCTGCATTGAATCATACCTGTTATTAACCTCTGTCTCTCTTCCACAGCATGTCTTTATCCTGTTTTTCTTCTCTCACCCCAACCAATCACAGCAGATGGCCCCGCCCCTCCCTGAGCCTGGTTCTGTCGGAGGTTTCTTCCTGTTAAAAGGGAGTTTTTCCTTCCCACTGTCGCCAAAGTGCTGCTCATAGGGGGTCATATGATTGTCGGGTTCTTCTCTGTATCTATGAAGCGCCTTGAGGCGACTTTTGTTGTGATTTGGCACTATATAAATAAAATTGAATTGAATTTTCAGGGTCAAAGTTCAGAGGTAAGTTTGTTCAGCAAATGAATGACAATAAATCATACATGTTTGCTGATTCACAGGTTAACAGCCTGGAGGAACAGGGCTGTGTCGTTCCTGTGATGTGATTCAGCTTTATTTTAGTATTCATTTATTTTATTAGCTTTATTTCAGCCACTCAAACAAAACAACATTATATTAAAACAGAGTGCAGGTCTCATCCAACCATAGTTAAATATGTGCCAACTGATTCAGTACGTTTCATGTAGAAATATCTGTGGCAACCTTTTGTTGCAGCAATGATCTCAAAACACGGGGGGGGGGGGCTAAGATGAATGTCTGCTGTGAGGACAGGGGGTGTGCATGTGCTCAAGTCACGTGACACGTCATTTACGCAACATTTGGTCGATTTCAAAGTTACAGTGAGATAAAATCATGTTATGGATTGCACTCAGTATATTGTGCCGACATGGTGAGATTGTGTCTGTCGAGCCGAGGAGAGCGTCGCAGTGCCAAAAGCTGTAAAATGAACTATCAGGCTGGAGTGTGCTGCCACAGCACAGAGCAGTCACAGAGTCCTGCAGGCAGAAGAGGAGTGATCGTGTTAGCCACCTTACAAAACAAAAAGACATGAAGTGAAAAGCAGAGCGCAGAGTGAGGCAGAAGAAGACAGACTGGGCCAAGTCCTGCATGTGCGAGAGCGAGCGAGACCCGGGACAACGTCATCCGCCTCGCCTGGACTAGTCCGCCGGCCGGAGGAGGGACAGTGGCTGCACTGTGCAGCCGAAGACTCACTTTGATCGTGCAGGAAACGAGCGACGCAACCGGTCCACCGTCCGTGCAAACCGCGCCAGGCATCGTATTGCAAGCTGGAGGACACCGAGGAAAGTCACACTAGGAGCGGCGCTTAGTGAGAGGTGATGTCGGGGGGACATGGCTTCTTCTCCGGTCACCCCAGCATCGCTTGAAGGAGAAACACCTTCACCCACCGGGAACGAGGAGCCCGCGACCACCCGACAGGTACGACACGCCTCCGAGACCCTCTGCGCGCCCGGTAACGTTGTAACGTTTTACCGAAGTTCATTCGCAAACACACCAGTTTAAGATGGACCCGAGAATCAGCACACGGGAGCACTGGTGTCTGACTCAGCAGAAACGGCTCGACGTGCGTGTAATGCTTCGTATTTGATAACGATGGAATAATTCTTTAAAATAAGCACACAGATAAACACTGGTGGGTGGAAAAGCTCGTGTTTTGGTGAAATGAGTCCCGCCTAGTCCGGTCTACACCTCATTCAGCAAACATCTGAGTCACCCTGAGATGCCAGTGCGCGTCCTTGTGATGCAAAAAGCCGTAAGTGACACGCTGTTTACACGCAGGAGCAGTTTAACACATGCAGGTTGTGCCAGTAGGCGTTTCCTTCAATGTGACACCAAACGTGTAAATCAGTGCTGGGAGCGGATGTTGGACCTGATCAGTCTTAATCTGACAAACTGTAGTTCCTGCTCTGTTTCTAATTCAGCCCCATGACAGACAACCAGCATGTTCTCCTGTCACGTGTTATTGACACGCACATATTTAGTCCGTGTGTGGGATGTTAAAGGTGAGTTTGTTCAGGGCACGATCAGACTGAGGCCATTTCAACAGGTGCAAGGAAGTGTTAGTGTGGTTACTACGGCAGCACTGATGCCCTGATGAGTGCACATGGCTGGAATGAAAAGTCAATGCTATGTATAGCATGAACTACTTGTTGTCTAAGGCGGTGCAGAGTGTGAGCAGGAAATATCTGAGGTTGGATATTTCAGTACATACAGAGCTGTGCAGAGACATTAGGATCTTAAACTATTGTCTGTATCTGGCAAAGCGAGAATCTGAGCCTTGTGTACAAACTGTCTGGTGTTTGTTCTGGCAGGAATATGAAACTACTGTGCACAGCATGCTTATTAAGATGGCCCAGGACCAGGTCATCTTGCAGGATGGTAGTGTTACATCGAGAAGGTTCCTCTTTAATTGTTGGATTTCTGTGTGAGTTTTCTCCCTGTGCCTCTGTGGCCTCTCCCCACAGTATCCGTGTTTGTGTTTAAAGTGTTTAAAGTACAGCACTAGATGATCGTATGGGTGAATGTGACTTGTTGTAAAGCACTTTGAGTTGTTGTCTATATAAAGTCTAAATGGAAATCCACTTATGTGCAGAGGACCAGAAGATCCAGCGCATCGAAATAAAAAGTTCTTTGCTTAAACAATGAATTGTGCGATAAAATATTAATTTACAAATTCATTTTTAAGTTATTTTATTTATTCAATACAAAAGTAATTTATTATCTAGTAATTTAATTGAAAAGAAAATTCTGTTGGTTTTTGTTTTTTGCCCTTCTCCCCCGTCCCTCTTCTCAGCTGTTTCTCTTTCTTTCTCCCCTTCTTTCCCCCAGTCAAGTCTGTCCCGTATTCAGTAAGTGAAAATAAAATAAACAATAAAAGGTGAATCAAATGGACCATTACGGCAAGGCTGGGATGGTCAGTTTGGTAAAGTAAATCCGTTGGGCATCTTTCTTTGCCTTTAGACAACAATTCTGATGCAAAAGAGCCAAACGGGACAGGCAAAAAAATAAAATAAAATAAAATAAATATTTATAAATCAGTATTTGAAAATAAATAATTATTCCATTAATAAATACTTCAAATCAGAAAAAAAAGAAATAAAATCTCAATAAAAACCTCACATCAAAAATCCTTTTCCTGTGTCGTCTCATGTCCAACATCTGTGTAGGCAGAGTGTAAACACAGAGGCTGAATGGCCTTTGGTATAGGTGCAAAGCTAAGACTGTCTAACCAATGACAGAGCTCCTTACCTCTCACCGGCTAATTTGCATTGCTCCGGGATTTTGGAAATTTATCCATTTATTCATTATGATGTGGTTCAGCATCATAATGCTGAACCACAGAAACACACACACACACACACACACACACACACACACACACACACACATATATATATATATATATATATATATATATATATATATACACACACACCCAGCACGCCCCTGCGGGCGGTTTATCCTTCAAACTCGGGTCCTCTACCAGAGGCCTGGGAGCTTGAGGGTCCTGCGCAGTATCTTAGCTGTTCCCAGGACTGCGCTCTTCTGGACAGAGATCTCCGATGTTGTTCCCGGGATCTGCTGGAGCCACTCGCCTAGCTTGGGAGTCACCGCACCTAGTGCTCCGATTACCACGGGGACCACCGTTACCTTCACCCTCCACATCCTCTCGAGCTCTTCTCTGAGCCCTTGGTATTTCTCCAGCTTCTCGTGTTCCTTCTTCCTGATATTGCTGTCATTCGGAACCGCTACATCGATCACTACGGCCGTCTTCTTCTGTTTGTCTACCACCACTATGTCCGGTTGGTTAGCCACCACCATTTTGTCCGTCTGTATCTGGAAGTCCCACAGGATCTTAGCTCGGTCATTCTCCACCACCCTTGGGGGCATCTCCCATTTTGACCTCGGGACTTCCAGGTTATACTCGGCACAGATGTTCCTGTACACTATGCCGGCCACTTGGTTATGGCGTTCCATGTATGCCTTGCCTGCTAGCATCTTGCACCCTGCTGTTATGTGCTGGATAGTCTCTGGGGCATCTTTACACAGCCTGCACCTGGGGTCTTGCCTGGTGTGATAGACCCCAGCCTCTATGGATCTTGTACTCAGAGCTTGTTCTTGTGCTGCCATGATTAGTGCCTCTGTGCTGTCTTTCAGTCCAGCTTTGTCCAGCCACTGGTAGGATTTCTGGATATCAGCCACCTCCTCTATCTGCCGGTGGTACATACCGTGCAGGGGCCTGTCCTTCCATGATGGTTCCTCGTCTCCCTCCTCTTTCTTGGGTTTCTGCTGCCTGAGGTATTCACTGAGCACTCGGTCAGTTGGGGCCATCTTCCCAATGTATTCTTGGATGTTCCTTGTCTCATCCTGGACTGTGGTGCTGACACTCACCAGTCCCCGGCCCCCTTCCTTCCGCTTAGCGTACAGCCTCAGGGTGCTGGACTTGGGGTGAAACCCTCCATGCATGGTCAGGAGCTTTCTTGTCTTTATGTCAGTGGCTTCTATCTCCTCCTTTGGCCAGCCTATTACCCCAGCAGGGTACCTGATCACGGGCAGGGCGTATGTGTTGATGGCCCGGATCTTGTTCTTACTATTCAGCTGACTCCTCAGGACTTGCCTGACCCTCTGCAGGTACTTGGTGGTTGCAGCCTTTCTAGCGGCCTCTTCATGGTTCCCATTTGCCTGCGGGATCCCCAGGTACTTGTAACTGTCCTCTATGTCTGCAATGTTGCCTTCTGGTAGTTCAATCCCCTCAGTTCTGACTACCTTCCCTCTCTTTGTTACCATCCGACTACACTTCTCCAGTCCGAACGACATTCCAATGTCATTGCTGTATAGCCTGGTAGTGTGGATCAGTGAATCGATGTCTCGTTCACTCTTGGCATACAGCTTGATGTCATCCATGTACAGGAGGTGGCTGACAACTGCTCCGTTCCGTAGTCGGTATCCGTAGCCAGTCTTGTTAATGATCTCACTGAGGGGGTTCAGGCCTATGCAGAACAGCAGTGGGGACAGAGCATCTCCTTGGTAGATCCCGCACTTGATGGTAACTTGTGCTATGGGCTTGGAGTTGGCCTCTAGTGTTGTACGCCACATCCCCATTGAGTTCCTGATGAAGGCTCTTAGGGTCCCATTGATCTTGTACAATTCTAGGCATTCCAGTATCCAGCTGTGGGGCATTGAGTCATAGGCCTTCTTGTAATCAATCCAGGCAGTGCACAGGTTGGTCAGTCTGGTCTTGCAGTCTCGGCTGATTGTTCTGTCTACCAGTAGCTGGTGTTTTGCACCTCTGGTATTCTTGCCAATTCCTTTCTGTGTCCCGCTCATGTATTGACCCATGTGCCTGTTCATCTTAGCCGATATGATGCCTGACAGGAGCTTCCATGTAGTACTGAGGCAGGTTATTGGTCGGTAGTTGGAGGGGACCGCTCCCTTCTTGGGGTCCTTGGGGATCAGGACCGTCCGACCTTCGGTTAGCCATTCCGGGTGTCTCTCGTTAACTAGCAGCTGGTTCATTTGTGCTGCCAGACGCTCGTGGAGTGCAGTCAGCTTCTTCAGCCAGTAGGCGTGAACCATGTCGGGCCCTGGTGCTGTCCAACTCTTCATACTGGAGACCCTTTCTTGGATATCTGCCACTGTGATGGTTACTGGACCCTGTTCAGGGAGGTCGCTGTGGTCTGCCCTCAGATCCACTAGCCACTGAGCATTGCCGTTATGGGTTGCATCCTTCTCCCATATGCTCTTCCAGTATTGCTCCGTCTCCAGCCTTGGTGGTACTGTTCTCTTATTGTTCCCTTGCCACTGAGAGTACACCTTTGCTGGTTCTGTGGAGAACAGCTGGTTTATTCTCCTGCCTTCTATCTCTCTGGTGTACCTCCTCAAGCGGCTGGCCAAGGCTGTGAGTCTTTGCTTGGCAGTTTCCAAGGCCTCAGGTATGGACAGCTTGCTGTATTTCTTAGGCACCTTATTTGTCGCACCTTTCTGCAACTCTGTTAGTTGGCTAACCTCCCTCCGTGCTACTTTGATCTTGCCCTCTAGCCTCCTTCTCCATGGAGGGTACTGCCCCTTGTGGCTGTTCAACTTGTAGCCAAGCATCTCACTGATCACTGCTGCCGTATTGTAGATCAGCTTGTTAGTGTCGGTAATCGTGGTTGTAGGTATTGCCCGTAGTGCTGCATTAACATCATCTAGCAGACCTTCTGAGGGTACTTCACGTAATCTTGGTAACCGGCTACGGGGTATCCAGGTTTCAAGCTTGGCCATGATCCTATTTTTCAGGTCAGTTCCTCTCACACTCAACGATCCTTCTCCTATCGCACTTGGGGCTATGTACCCAATCTCGGGTGGGGGTGATGATATCTCCCCCCTGACCTGGCGTCCTGACTCCTCCTTGCCGTAGCATTTGTGTTGTACCTCGTCAATCTCTAGCTGTGAGAGCAGTCCCTTCTTTCGAATGTTGGAACACTGAGCTACTAGTTGTTTCGCTGTCATTGTGGATGTTGGGTATCGAAGAATCCATAGGTCCCTCATCCTATTCATGTAGCCCCTTCCGCCGGGGTTACTTGCGTAGTAGCATTCCAACAACGCCCGGGGTGGCGTACAGTGTCACTGTGTGTGTCTATTTAAGTGTTTGTCGTGTAAATGAGGACAACCAAGATATGTGAAGTATAGAGTGGTGTACCACAGTGACAGGTTAATGTCAGTGTGTGAGTGTGTAGCAGTTTGTGTGGCCAGAGAAGGTCAGCAGCCTCCAGAGGACAAAGCGCTTGTGTTCTTCCACAATCGCCCGTTTGATCAGACAGATCATTTGGCATCTGTCAGGCTAAAAACAACAACACAACATGAAACCAAGCATACGCTCTGCAGTCCTGCAGCTAACTCCTGACAGTCTGTCTGCTGTAGGCTGAAGAAATCAGGGGCTCATTCATCTGCACCTGTCAGCGTCTTTATGCTAACAATAGATCAAACAGTATGTGTTCACAGGATGTGTAATGTTGAAGGTTACCGTACATCCTTATCTCCAGCACTGAGAATCAGTTATCACTGATCGCTGTCTCTGCTTTGTTTTGACATGTTTCATATTTATATATTTCATATTTATAAGGTAAATACCCTACAACATTACAGAGAAGAAGAAGTAACCCCAGGCTCGGTGAGGGGCAGCCATCTGCCGTCACCAGCTGGAGGTGATGAGTGGAAGACTCGATAGGCCACTCTTATTTTCATCCACTGCTTCGTTACCTCGACACGATGTTTTGGATCATCGTCATGCTTGAACATCCATCTTCATGGGACGAAGGTTCCTCGTCACAGTACGATACGCGGTCCTGTCTATTGGCCCCTCCATGCAGGGAGGTCATGTTGTGCTCTTAGCAGAAAAGTGACCCATGTTTCCACCGCTTTACTGTGGGGGTGGTGTTCTTTGGTTTTTAGTGATTGTGAGGACGTTTTCACAGACAAACCGTCACAAAAAAACCCCATTAAGTGCCAAAATAACATAAACCTGTAGTTTTAAAATTTTTAAAAAACTTCTCAACAGAAAATCTGTTTAAACAAAAAGGTTTTGACCTGCTTTTTAAAAGAATGGACAGAGTCAGCTGTAGACTGGTGCAGAGCCTTGGTGGTTTCTCTAATCCAGCACAGAGGCCAGTACATTAATCTAAATGCAATGACACAAACGCATTGATAATTTCTTCCAGTGCAGCAGAGGAGACCATGTTTAGAAATGTTAGGAGTGAGATAAAGATTTTACACAGTTGAAACTCAGAGAAGACTCAAACATTACACCAAGACTTTGAATGCTGAACTTGGCATGTGAACAAAAACAGAATAGAATGCGTTTTATTGTCACTACACACATGCACAATAAGCTTCAGAGCATCTCCTATTCAGTGCAGACGTGGGAAAGAAAGAGGGGTGAGTTGCACAGTTCTGCAGCACTATCTACAAATATAGAAACAAAACATAGTGCGATATATTACAGTGTGGGTTACTGCACGTAAATTAAGTGTTGCACTGTGGTGATGATAGTTGTGTAGTCTGTGTGTAGAGGTCCTACATTGGGGGGTGGAACTGTGTTTATCATGTGTGAGTTCAGGTTACGGGTGGAAAAAACTGTTGTGAGTCTGTGGGTCTCCTTGCTGATGCACCTGTAGCGCCTCCCTGAGGGAAGCAGGTTGAACAGGTTAGAACCGGACTGGAGCTGTCATGGATAATGCTTGCTGCTCTGCTGAGGCAGCGGGAGGAATAAATGTCCATCAGGGAGGGGAGAGGGCAGCCGATGATCTTCTGTGCTGTCTTGACCACACTCTGAAGCCTCTATCCGCCTTAGTGCAGCTGCCGTACCATACCGTGATGTCAGCAGCAGGTTGGAGTTCAGCTTGTACTTCCTGAAGACTCTCAGGAAGTGCAGCCGCTGTTGGGCCTTCTTGACGACCGCTGAGATGTTGTCTGTCCAGGAGGTGTCAGCAGAGATGAGGACACCAAGGAACCGGGAGGTGTGGACCCTCTCCACACGCTCCCCGTTGATGTAGAGGGGGGCCAAGTCAGTGCCTCCTGATGTTGACAATGACCTCTTTGGTTTTCTTAGTGTTCAGTCCCAGGCTGTTTTCTGAACACCATGCTGCCAACTTTAGGACTCTTTATGCTGATTCTTTCATCCGGGCTGGACTTCTTATTCTTGACTGAAACTTGGCTTCGCCCTGGTGAGTTCTTTTCTTTCTCAGAACCAACCCGATTCACCTTTCTAAGCTCACCCCAGTCCACTGACAGAGGTGGAGGGCCAGCTTCAGTTTTTAAAAACAAATTCACTGTGGTGTGCCTCAAGGATCTGTGCTCGGCCCAGTTCTTTTTCCTTGTACATGCTGCCTTTGGGAGTAATACTTAAAAAATATAACATTTCCTTTCACTGCTACGCCGACGACATAAAAAAATTTTTCCCTTTGACATCAGATGTCTCTACGTCTCTGGAACCCCTATTTGACTGTCTAAATGAGGTACAAACGTGGTCACGTCTCTCACACTGAAAGACAAAAGTTATAGTTTTTGATAGTCACACCCCGCTGGAACAACTTACTGATGCCTTAGGGCCCCTTGGTAGCCATCTCTCACTCACTGTTAGAAACCTTGGTGTTTTCCTGGACAGCTCAAGAAATCGACCTCCTCTGTGGTAAAAAACAGTTTCTACCAGCTGCGTCAGATATCTAAAGCAAAGCCATACCTCCCTTTGAAGGACCTTAAAAAACTCATTCATGGTCTTATCACTTCCAGATTAGACTACTGTAATTCTCTCTACTCGGGCCTCCCACCTTCCTCTATTCACCGGCTCCAGTTAGTTTGAAATGCAGCTGCGCGTCTCTTAACTGGAACTAGAAATTATGCCCACATCACACCAGTTTTAGCCAACCTACGTTGGCTCCCTGTTGAATATCGTACCAATATTCAAAATTCTTTTGCTTACCTTTAAAATTTTAAACAATTTAGCTCCCAGCTATCTATGCGAGCGCCTCCATTTGTGCATCCCTAATAAGGCACTTAGATCTTCCAATCAAATGCTCCTGACGCAGCCGAGGTCTCGTCTGAAGTCCAGAGGGGATCGGGCCTTTGCTGTCGTACCTCCCAGACTCTGGAGTAACCTCCCTCTTTATATTCGTCTCTCCGAGTCCATGCAGTCTTTTAAATTGCGTCTTAAAACTTAGTCTGGCTTTTGATCCAAACTACTATGTTATTTCTATTTTATTAATTAATTAATTTATTTATTTTGATAACACTTCTGAAGCGTCAGAGCTGTCCTTGCCTGTGATAGAGCTGACCTGCCATAGGACACTGGGACGAGTGTAAATCCAGGCTGAATTCCTTGTGTTGGACAGTATTTGTGTGCAGCAGCAGAGCGCACAAATCAAACTGTATGTTTTGGTAAGCCTGGCCTTCTTGTACTGGATGTCAGTGAGCCAGTAGCTGGTGAGTTTATCACATTAACATTTTTACTAGCAATTTCACTAGCTGGGACCACATCCTCAGTTACGATGAACGATGATGGATGAGGGAGCGTGTACTGGTGCTGCAGTGTGGGGAAGGCCTCAAAGAGGACCGGCAGCGGCTCCTGGGGGGCATGAAAATGAGAACAGAGGGTATTGGTGAAGGGGGCATATATAAACTGAGGCGGCGAGAATGAGGTGTGGTCCCACTCCTGAAATTCAGATAATATCTCCACTTAGAATAAACTGGGTCAAAGAAAAAGTGCCTCTGATTGGGCTGCTTTCTACAGTTGGCTGTGAGTCCATTGCAGGGCATCAAACATGGATAAGGGGTTGTTTCAACAGTAATTCTATGATGGAAAATTAACGAGGCATTTATCAGGATCTATATTTAATTTAATATCTATTTAACATATTTAATCAATATAAAGCTCAGTGTCTATTTCTTAGCTTGTAAAGTTGTGAAATTCATGGCAGATTCACTTCTTGGCTGTTTTGCGTTTTATTAGATAGTTGATAATAAAGAGTGTCTTTGCCTGTGGCTTTGTTAAGACTGCAGGTTTTTGTCCGCCTGACCTTTGGTGACCTTGGCGAGCTCAGGATGAACAGGCTGTCTGCTCTGTTTGGGTGTGATGCTGCCTGCAGAGACAGTCTACTCTCATGCAGACACAACATCTTTACTGATATAACGTGGTCATGGACTCTTCTCTGTTCTTCCTTATTAAATAATAGTAAAATGACTCTGCAGTTTTGATTCAAAATGCACCAGGTCTGCTCAGTCTGAATCACACCGTTAGAGCCAGACCAAATGATTGGAGCACCAATGTTAGCACTCAAAGAGTCTAAGCAGTACCACTACCAGCTTTGGCCAGTGCAGGAGTGAACATGTAGATCCATGTTCTACTGAGCAGACACTGAGCAGAGGCAACATGCAGTAAATGAATTAGTGGTCTCCACATGTTTGCACCCAAAGTTTCCCTGCTTTTGTGAGCTGAGCTGTTTTAATATTTTCCATGTATTAGATGATACTGTCCAATGCTTCCAGGGCTGTGAAGATGGAAAAAATGATGTTGCAGTCGTTGCTGAAGTGTTGGTACCATTTGAAGGAAGTCATTAAAGCACCAGAGCGAGCAGACAAGGCAAGCACTCAAAGAATGTGGAAGGCAGTCGGGGAAAGTTGCCATGGACGGACTTGATTCCTCCCAGCCCCAAACAGCTTTTATACTGTGGACAAAAATACATGAAAGTGTGTGTGTGTACCTGTTTAGATGTCTCTGTGGGGACCAAGAATTGGAATGTTACTATACTTGTGGGGACCAACAGTCATTTATGAGGACAAAAGTGCCTCACGAGTTTGAGACTCACAATGTGGTTCTAGTGTCAGGGTTACAGTTAGGTTATGGTTAGGTTTAGGTTGAGCGTTAACCATCCATTATTGATGGTTACAGTGAGCGGCTAGGAAAAGGATCATGTCAACTAGGTGTCCTCACTAAGATATCAAAACTAGAATGTGTGTGTGTGTGTGTGTTAGTGAAAGGAACTGTAACTGGTCCCAGTAGCAGCAGGATACAAACGCCATAATGACACAGCTGCCTCTCGTCTGCCTTCCTCCCCTGAGTGAAATAAGACATTTGGGACCTTTGAATAGTTTTTTGAAAATATTTTTTTGTTTAAAGAAAGGAAAGAGAAGTTTAATCCTTTAACTATTTAACTGTTAGGTGTCAATCCCTGGGAGGGTTCCCCCCTTTTATTTGGCGTGGAGTCAGAATTATGGCTTCTCCACACTGTGGAAGTAGCTCTTTGACACAGTCGAGCAGTCATTGGTCATAACAGGATCATTTAAGACTCGATGATGAATAAGACTGTTGAAGTGCATGAGAAGGATCTCATATAAAACAGTCTGTGTCTGCTCCTCAATTCAATTTAATTCAGAAGACCCCTATGAGTGCAAGATCAAGGAAACAGTTCACCCTGCCTGGGATAGTGTTACCAGGGCCCTGCCCTGGAGCCAGGCCCGGGGAGGGTGCCAGAAGCTGTACATCTGGTGGCCGGGCACTGGTCCATGGGGCCTGGCTGGGCACAACCCGAAAAAGGGACATGGGCCCATTCTTATGCAGGCCCACCACCTGCAGTGGGCGCCATAGGGGTCGCATGCAATGTGTGCCACGTGGCAGCCAGGATCAGAGGCCATGGTGGACGGATCCCTGGCTACCAAGACCAAGACTAGACTTAGTGTCTCATAGTCATTGAAGAACTCTGACTTGCTTCCTGTTCTAGTTGTTCTCTGGAAAAAAATCTGCAGGTCAAACAGGTGCACATACAAAGAGCACATTATTGATTAAAGCCTGGAAAACAACTGAGGCATTTGTCAGCCCGGCACGCTTGAAATGTCCAAGTGTTGAAAACAGTTTTCCATTCGTCACCTCCCCAATGTCCACCAGATGGAACGTGTTTCTAAGATCAAGCTTAGTGAAGATTATTGCTCTATGTAGTGGCTAAAAGCTCCAGCTGAAGCTGTTCTACAGTGGCTGGATGCAAAGCCCAATCACCATATAACACAACGCCTCGCAGATTCATTCCCCATTCTGACTCTGGGATGTGTTGCACTCAGAGAGAGGAAATGTTTGCTGCTATTAGCGTGAATGCATCCCTCCCCGATGGCTAATATAAGCCCCCATGGTGGTATTGTCAATCCTCACAAGAACAGTAGGAAGCGCCTGAAGAAACCACCCAGCGCTGAAACCCTCTTAAACAGCCAAGCCAGACCACCAGGATGGCTGAGCCATCATACCCAGTAGCCGAAGGTATAATCTAAAGGGGACTGTTTTGTGCAGGCGAAAAAGAGTCAGGAATGCTGTGAGCAGGGCTGTGGAAGCTCTGCCATAGCCACCACCAAACAACTGAGTTATTTTTACACATCGGCTAGCATCTGGCCAATCCACCACCTTTCATTGCTCATGCCGTTACAAAACAAACAAACAAAACAAAACCCATCAACCCATAAATACGAAGAATCACTGTCGGCCCACCAGGCAAATGCCCAGTATGCCCGATTGAAGGCACTCACAGCTATGGCCTCTGACAGAGTGATGTAAAAGAGATGGAGTCCAGAGATAAACCCAGAATTGTTATGTGTTGTACTAGAGACAACACACTCGTTTTGCAGGATCCACCTGTGTTATCGCACAGGGAGAATTGATGTGGCCATTCTTCAGTCCTTCTCTATCACTCCTCCTGAGTAAGTCTGCTCAGCTGCACTGACTTCTCACGATGTTCTTGATGAGGAAGCTGATCGTGACTTGTAGTTTCTTTCAGTATTCAGTTATGGCAGTGGTGTCCAAACCCAGGCCACGAGTGTCCTGCAGGTTTTAGACGTGTCCAGCTGATTTAAATGGCTCAACATGCCTTGAAGTTCTCCAGACGCCTGGTAATGAACTAATCATTTGATTCAGGTGTGTAGACCCAGGGTGAGATCTAAAACCTGCAGGACACCGGCCCTCGAGGCCTGGAGCTGGCCAAGTTATGAAGCTAACTATTCTCAAGGCTAATGTAACAAGTTCTTCAAATGATTTCGTTTGCAGTACGTATTTTTCAGACCATAAGCTGCAGGGGATTATAAGGCACATTAAGCGAAACAAAGCAGTCAGATAAATCAAACTTTATTAAACTCATTCTTCTTGCTTCCTCCACTTCTGTACCATTGATTCATTAATGTTGAATTCTCTGGCAGCTGCTCTATTCCCATGTTGTTGCAGTATATTAATGACTAACCTCGTATTGTGGATGGATTATCTCAGTTGTTCTCCTGACTGAAGTTTGGTCCGTTTACAGCAGGGGTGTCAAACTCAAATACACAGTGGGCCAAAATTCAAAACTGGAACAAAGTCGCGGGCTAACGTTAATATTTATTGAAATATATTTATTCCTCCAGATATAAGAATGAATCTTTTCTTATGGACTCAAACACGTTTTGCTGAAAAACTGAATATGGAACAAGCAAAGCTTAATACTAAACAATATATATATATATTAGCTGTATAATACCAGTAGGCCAGCTCTAATAGTAATTTGGTATGGCTTCGCGGGCCAAATGTAATTAGGTTGCGGGCCAAATTTGGCCCACGGGCCAGAGTTTGACACCTATGATTTACAGCAGGGGTGTCAAACTCCAGGCCTCGAGGGCCGGTGTCCTGCAGGTTTTAGAGCTCACACTGGGTCAACACACCTGAATCAAATGATCAGTTGATTACCAGGCCTCTGGAGAACTTCAAGAGATGTTGAGGAGGTCATTTAGCCATTTGAATCAGCTGTGTTGGATCAAGGACACATTTAAAACCTGCAGGACACCGGCCCTCGAGGTCTGGAGTTCGACACCTGTGGTTTACAGCATCCTGCCATGCGATTGCATTTGTCTCTAACCATCAGGAACCCTCACGTTAACTTTTATCGAGTGGAAAAGTGTTAGTGTTCGTCCTCCAGCTTCACTGTGTTTATGCTAACATAGCTGTGTCGCTAGCGATCACGTAGCACATCATTATATAGCAGCTAGCCCAACTTCAGTAACCCTACAAACCTCACTGCTGTTTAGTTTTCTGTCTTCATTTATGTTGGAAGTGACAGCAGAGCTGTACGTTTTAATTTGTTCAGAAATCTCTCAGTCAGAACATGCTATATCATGCTTAGCCACTAGCAAAACCAGTGAGCTACCTTCCGCTAACTTCCTGCTAACTTCCTGTTAACTTCTAAGTCCGTTAAATATAATAAATTCTGTTTTCATGGATGCCTGGATGTTAAAATTCATAGTTACACCTGGTAAAGCAGCAACACTGATCGTTTTATTAAAGATGAAAGAATTTAGACCGTTTTTAACTCTCAGTGATGTCGCAGTGTTCGTTTGACTTTGGGTCCTGAAGGACGGAGTTTAGGACCCAGATTACTCCCAGATTTAAGAGCACCTTAGTCCAAAAAATATGGCAATAACGACGGCCGCTTGCATGTTCTACAAAAAAATGGTGCTTTGTTGTGTATCTGACGGACAAACACCAAACCAGTTCCACACCACTGAAGTTGCAGCATTTTTACAAACCAATTCTGGTTCATGTGTTTCACTCAACGATCCACTTTCCCCCTTCTCATTCTCTGTCGCCACCATGTGGGTATGAAAACAAAGGCACTGCGCATGCGCACTTTACCCATATTCTATCGCGATATTTTATTTTTTTATCGTTGCCCAACATTAAACCAGTATTACCATGAACAGTATAATGTGGCACAGCCATAGGTGGGCTGGTAGGAATGCTGCGGAGGGAGGAGAGAATGGGTTAGCCAGAGTCTAGAGTGAGATGTACACTTACAGAGAGAGTCGAAACCATCCTACCGGGCGATGTGGTGACAAGAAGCAGGTAGTAAGCGACGTAACAGGCGTGTCTTTTCCTCTGTAGAGCTAACACTCCTGCTGTTTTACTTCTGTACTCCTGTGCATACGTCAAGGATGTCAGAATCACATTTTACAGCATCCATGTTATATGTGAGATACTTTAGTCCCAGCAAAGTAGTGTACTGTTGTTGTTTGCTCCATTGCAACAAAACATGCAATGATATTATACTGAATTGCACCAGTTTTTAGGACGTCTATCTTTTACTTTCTGTGGGTTTTTCACTGCTTCTCTGCGATCAGATGAATTGTGCACACTATTTGCTCTTCCACAGCTTTATTTTTTAGTCTTTGAATGTTCCCATCACTTCTGTGATGACAAAAGTCACGATTATGCCATAGTCAGTCTATTTATATAGACCAAAGGCTCATCAGCAGATCCAAACCGACAGAAAGGCCACGGTTTCCTAAGAATAGAGCACTTACATTCACATTGAAATGTCCTGTAACGTAGACGCCGTTATCATGGTTTTGTTAACCTTAAAGAACAAAACTATGTGCCTGTTTAAATATTTATGGTCTGTATATACATTAATAATATTTACCATTAAAGGCAGTTTACTTTATACCTAGATCATCGATCACAGTGCATCGATCGGCTTCCTGCTTTACTTCCTCATTGATGACTGAGATGCTGCAATTAGTCCTCCAAAATATTAAGCAGGGTGCACGCCATCCCATCAGTTTCCATACTCCTGATATAGAGTGAGATTTCCTGAAGCCTTGCTATTTATAGCTGCAGGAGGCAGCTTCTAGCTTCTCCCTGGAGGAAGCTGTCCTTGTTTTTGTCTTCATCAAAAAACCTTAAAATCTAAAAATACAGACACCAGGTTCTTTGTTGGGCTTCTCTTTGTGGTTTGCTGTGGCTTTGCATCTGCTCTGCATCCCTGACCATCAATGTCACCAACATGTGTTCAATGATCAGCCAGTTCACCTCTGAGGGACTTTGGTCTATTCAAACTGGCTGAGATGCTGTGGCTTAAAAAGGCGGTTCAGACTTGAAAACCCTCCGATGGGCTGAATTATAACTCTAATAAGAATAAATAGCTACATTTACAACCTGCATGTTGTGTTTACTTGTGTTGTCTGTGTCTAATATGAACATTTTGTTGATGATCTGAAACATTCAAATGTAACATTTTTGGATTCATTCCTGTGGAGCTCAGGTCGGCACTCCCAGTCAGCGAGCCATGGCATGTATGTATGTGTATGTGGAGACATGTGTCTGTATGTTCGCATGCATGTATTTATACATACATGTATGCATGTGCGTGTATGTTTGTATGGGTGTATCCGTATGTTTGCAGGTGCATGTATAACTTATCGTTCTTGTGTAAATGTAAATTTGTCTGTGATTGTGTAAATACTTCACACACATGGAGAAATGTCAAACAGCCTTTCATTGTTCTTGTAACAGTGACAATAAAAGCTATTCTATTCTATTCTATTGCTCTGTCATGCATTCTTGCATCTCTTGCCTGCAAGCACACTTTGCAGAGTGCACTCTGTAGTTTATTTTACATAATAGTTAATACAGTACTTGTATTTAAGTGTATTTCAGTTTATTTTTTTTACATCTCATAGCACTGCAAACACTTATAAAGCATAAAGTTTACTAAGAACCGATTAGTAATTAGGGATGGGTACCGGTGTCCGACATAAACAGTGGTAACCAGACTGAAAGGCAGCGCACATTTCGGTGCTTTTTTTCTGTGCTTTTTTTCCTGAGCTGTGACACACTTTAGATTCTAGCCAATCATTTTACGTTTCCGAGGATAGTAGGCGGGCCCAGGTACGTACGTTCTTTTAGAGCAGAGCTCCAGATTAAAAATGCCCAAGGCGAAGCGGTCAAAGTCTGGCTGTACTTCACAGCAAAAGATGCAAACTCAGCAGCAACAAGTGCTTTAAGCTGATACTGTGATACTGTCAAAGGAGGTAACACCTCGAATCTGATGACACACCTGGCGACGCATAGCGTTTTTTTTAAAAGCCGAGAAATGCGCCGTATTTGATAGCTTGCTGCTAGACCTCACACCGTGCACATCTACTGCGGGTGTGGTGCCTGTTATCGGACCCGGAGTTAGCAACATCCCCAAGAACCCGAAGAGGAGAGTCCTGGCCCCTAGCCCTGCCAGTGTAGCAGGAATGATGAGGATGATGGTGCAGCAGCAGCCGTTCTTCTCTGCCTGAGTAGCTTAATGTTGTTCGTGTGTAATTTACGTTGAGTAGGCTAACCACGTTATTACATTAATGCATGTAAGGTGAACTAGCAAACATCATCATAGCTACATGCGGCTGTCTTCTTGTTTGATGGCAGATACTCCCTTCACCCTGGCCAAAAAGGCTAAAATGACCAAAGAAAAAGTGGAAAACAGTTAAACATGAGAGGTTTTTGGACAAAGTTTGTGTTTTTTCCATTGTTTAAGCACTGCTTCCAGCCAAGAGTGATACCATATATGCCCCATAGCTGCAGAAAAGGCTAACATTGTTATCTTTTTACAAAAAACCAGCTGAACATGAGAGGTTATTGGACCAATTTTGTGTTCTCCATTCTTTAAGCACCGGTTTGAGCACCGTTTAAGCACCGGCACCGTTTCAAAAGTAACGGTTTGGCACCGGTATCGGATCAAACCTAAACGATACCCATCCCTATTAGTAATAAGAGCCTTCTTGTAGTTGCACTAAACTGCACGATAAATCATAGAAGTAATTCAGACAGGGAGTTTTACAGTGGGGCAAAAAAGTATTTAGTCAGCCACCGATTGTGCAAGTTCCCCCACCTAAAATGATGACAGAGGTCATCTTTGCTCACCGTTCTCATGATCATTTTGACCCCACGGGATGAGATCTTGCGTGGAGCCCCAGATCGAGGGAGATTATCAGTGGTCTTGTATGTCTTCCATTTTCTGATGATTGCTCCCACAGTTGATTTTTTCACACCAAGCTGCTTGCCTATTGTAGATTCACTCTTCCCAGTCTGGTGCAGGTCTACAATACTTTTCCTGGTGTCCTTCGAAAGCTCTTTGGTCTTGGCCATGGCGGCGTTTGGAGTCTGACTGTTTGAGGCTGTGGACAGGTGTCTTTTATACAGATGATGAGTTCAAACAGGTGCCATTCATACAGGTAACGAGTGGGGGACAGAAAAGCTTCTTACAGAAGACGTTACAGGTCTGTGAGAGCCAGAGATTTTCCTTGTTTGAGGTGACCAAATACTTATTTTCCACCCTGATTTACGAATAAATTCTTTACAAATCCTACCATGTGGATTCATGGATTTTTTTTCACATTCTGTCTCTCACAGTTGACGTGTACCTCTGGTGCAAATTACTGACCTCTGTCATCATTTTAAGTGGGGGAACTTGCACAATCGGTGGCTGACTAAATACTTTTTTGCCCCACTGTATGTCAGTGTTCTCCATTGAAACTGGTTATGAGTATTCACAAGATTTGTATCCAGGGATTATATCCCAGTCACAAGCACACTGTCACATTTCATAAGCTGGTTTGGTATCTCAGTGCAGTCCCCTACTTACAGAATAGTCTGAGGCCAGGGGCCTTTATAAAGGGGGCCAGGGCCCATGTCCTTGAGTGATTAGTCTGCCTTAGACAGATGTAGTGAAGCTTCCAGGATCGGTCACACTGCAGGGAGTTCTTAAAATGGAATCAAGTGAATCTCCGTTTAGGGAGCGACTGTGACTTAAGGCTGCATTAAGGTAAAATGTACACATGCCAGTGGAAGCTCGTCTGTTCAGAGCATTTTATGGCATTTGATGTTTGTATATCTTCTTTTCATTCTATCATTTTTTTAAAATTAGATTTTTTGTATGTGTGGGGGACATATGAAGAACACTGGAGTTAGAAAGCTTATGGCTTTTCCTTTTGTGCGGAGCCTAAGAATAGCTCGGCGGACTTCATTCACATGTTGCTGTTATTTATAGCTGCCAGTGACACAAACAACACGCCTGTGGGTGCTGCTGCCTGTGCTGGGATTGGTTTTTGTCGTAACATAAACAGAACTAAAGTGGATCCAAGTGTTAAAAACAATTTAAAAATGTACATTGCAGCCACTGTCTGTGCATCTGGAACTGTTTCTGATGATCTGTGATGGTAGCAGGTACTTAGTTCACCAGATACTAAGAAATGATTCCTTTTGTTTTTTAAGGTAACTACTTAATTTGTCTTTTCTCTTGCAGGTAAGTTGACATGGAGCTGTCCAAAGCCTGACTCCTGCTGACGGCCCCGTCGTTCTGTATGTGTTTGTTGTGGGGCTGGTGACAGAGAGGTAAATATGCCTCAAATAGTTGTTGACCTTTCTGTGTGGAGACACGAGGCAGAAGCAGCAGCCACTCTGATTATTGGACGTCCTGCTGTGACAGTGGACAGTGATAGAAAGGCCAGCGCTGTCTTTACTGAGCATCTTAGCTTCGTTGTTTTGTGATTTCATGAAGAAATAATTATAAATAAATGATAAATAATTAGCCATTTGTCAGTAGTAGATGTGTGGTTATTATAACAGAGGGCAGAGGTCCTCTAAGGGCCTGGTTTAGGTGTTCAGCAGCGTCCTGTGTGCAGCAGATTAATCACATCATGTTCGGTTTGGTGGCTTTTTGATGTTATTGTTCGGAGAAAGCTGCCAGGAAACGACTAATAACTGATCAATGACAGCTCAGACAGTTCAGTCCAGTCTAGCTGGCTTTCCTCACAAAGTGATTCATTCGTTACCGTCTGTGGTCTCTGACCTGAGGAGGCGCAGTGTTACACTGATTTCATCTCCACAAAGCTTCTGCTGAATGTGAGTGAAGCAAGATCACTCCAAGCTGGTCAGTAATCTGTCCAGACCAGTATGTCATTACTGTCTGGGTTTATGCTGAGCTGGGCTACTGGTACATGACTGGTAATGAACTGGTAACAACCCAGAGTTCAGTAGAACCTCTGGCTCTCTGTGCGCAAAGAGAAAGCCAATCCATAAATAAATCATGAACAGCCAACATGCACACATGCTTAACATAGTGTGTGTGTGTGTGTGTGCTTCCTTTGAGTACAGCTGTTTGCATTAATATTTCAGGAAGATGCCCTCAGAGAGACATTATATATGTTTGCATGCTGCATAATTAATATAATAATAAATACCTTTCTAGCGTGATAACAGCAGGGGGCGCTGTGACTGCAGAGTCCTTTTGATGTGCTGTTTTTACGTGACAAATTGCTGCTGACAGATCTATGTGATCACTTATATTAAGAGAGGATTCCTGATTCTCTGTTTAACTTTGTACTGTGACGCTAACGGAGTTTATAAATAAGTATTTTAATCGTATTAGTTGTAATTAGAAAGACGAACTCCTCTCTCCTGATTGTTGATTGGCTTTTTATGAATTAGGGTGAAAACGTCAAACCCACAAATACCCAAAGAAGCCTGAAACGATGATTTAGCCATGAAGTGAAATCACACAGGGAAGCTGAGATTGTTTGTTGACCTGTGCTTCAGCATGTCTAACTGGGACACTTACAGCAGTATTTCTGTGTTAGTGTGTTACTGTTCGACACCCTGTGTATCCACGATCAGTCGTCTGCACGTGTCCAGCCTCGCCCCTGTGTTCTACCTAAACGTTTCCATTCTGGTCATTCCCAATGAAGAGTCGACCATCTTTAACCGTTCCAGCTCCGCCTCCTGGGTTTGTCAGTGCCACCGTCTCCGACACACAACAGCTCGCCCGACTGCCATCACGAGCTACCGTCTCCTAAATTTTCCCTGTCAGGTTTTTGTGTTTCTTCTTTCACAGACCCCCCTGACCCTCACCTCCACCCACCCCACCTCCTCTGCACCTGCCCTGTGCACTGTGTTGTTCTGGATCAGCTTCAGGCACCTTTCTCCTTCACACACATGTATTCAGTCTTACTGGCTCCACCTCTCCACCTGGTCCCTGTTCTCACTATAGTTCCCAGTGTTGTCTGCACCATCGCACACATGAAGGGCCTCAGAGTCGAGTCCTGATGTCATCGCGCCCCCGCTCTAAATCCATCTGTCCCTCCTACAGCTCACCTGTGCCTTGCTGTCTCCTGCACAGCCTCAGTATGTGCTCAGTATGTGCAGTACCACAGTACGTCTCTTGGTGTCCCGTCGTGTGCTTTTTCCACATCCACACAGATATGATACAACTCCTTCTAACCTTCTCTGCACTTCCTCATCTACATGTAGAACCTCACTTCAGTAGCTCTTTCTCACGGTGTGGCTCATCAGCTCGCTCCCCCTGTGGCTGCTGCAGCTCTGCACCCTGATTCTTCAGTACCAGGACACAAGCATCTGTCCCAACACTGTGTTAAACAATCTAGTTAAAAAGTCCCCTTCATACCTCCAGATGTTTATCAGGACCATCATTCTTCATCTCCTTCATGGCTGCCCTCATGTCCTCCTTACTCTGACGTGCTGCACATCCTTCCAGCCTCAGCCAAGTCTTTTTCTGCTTCCTCAGCATGTGCTCTCTCACACAGGTCACTGTAAACCTGCAGCCACTGGCCTCCCGGTGCTCCCGTCTACTTTCATTTTCCACACTCATCTCTGCTGTCGAATATATGTATGTTGAAGAAAGACAGAACATCCTTTCACACGATCCTCTGACACACTTGTCTCTACAATTGGATGTGAAACAGACTTGAAAGGAAAGAAGTCGTGTCAGGTATTAACAGATATATCAAACACATTATCTTCATATGCAGGGGTTAAGACTCTGTCATCAAACACCTTTACAGAGAAAAGTAGCCAAGTGTGTGAGATGATAGCTACAGTGAGTGACAGCTTAGCAAAAATCCTGAAAGTTGGACACTTAATGTCAGCTTTGTCAGCCACACTGCAGAGCTCACAGAAGGCCCACAGCTCTGATGACTCAGTGGATGGAATAAAGCCCTCCAATGTGAACTGCACAGTGGTGTCATCATCACGTGTCTCCTTCATCTTCTCTGGGATGGATCAATAGATGGCTGATCCAGCCCCGTGTCATGAGGCAGCGCTGCCTGGTTGGCAGAATCTGACCCCAGACCAGCTATATACCATGTACAGTGTTCAATCAACCTTTCACTGGGCATGTGTATAAGGTCACAGCTGTCAGTGTGCTGGATATTTGCAGTGTTTTCAAATGTATTCCACTACAGACTACAGATTACATGCCCCAAAATGTATTCTGTAACGTTACTCAATGAGAGTAATGTATTCTGAATACTTTGGATTACTTAATATATTATCATGCTGTTTACAACTACATGAATGTACTGTTGCTGTGATTTATTACTGAAGGTCCGCGGCTCCGAACCGTAGTAAAGGGACCTCTGGCTAACACGTCGGGTTCGTGTCGGGCTCGTAGCTGAAAACGAGCTTTACTTTGTTGTCTGGGTCGACTTTGCTAGCAGAGACAGAGAGGCGTTGAAAGGCTGCTCCAACAGAACTTATTGTCAAAGGAGCAGAACAGAGTCAAACCTTCTGTTCTTAGAACTGAAGAAGCTTCTCGGATGAGAGGTGAAACGTCTTCAAGCAACTTAAAGAAGTCCAGACGCTTTTCTTTGCAAGCTCCTCAGACTACGATGGCCTGGATGACTGAGAACTAGGGCTGCCACAAACGATTATTTTGATAGTCGACTAGTCACCGATTATTTATGCGATTAGTCGACTAATCAGATCATCATAACATAAAACTACAGCTTATTGCACCAGCAGCATCTGGTCTTATATAACTATCATTAGCTTACAGCTTTAAGTGTTTGTGCTAACTAAAAATAAAGACAAGATGATAGTTTATTAAATTTTAATGAAATTTGCAGATTGTTTCGGTGAAGTTTAATAAACTCCTTGCTATCTAAAATATAACAGGACACTGGAGTATATTCTCCAGCATCTCACACTTCTGATGATCAGCTGTCTGCTTGAGTTTATTCAGCTGTGTAAAAACTTTAATCTCAGCCAAACCGATTTACTCAGGAACAAATAAAATACAAAAAAAAAAAAAAAGCCAAACAACAACATTTTTAATTTATCTAAGTGACTCATATATATTTAACCTGAGTCGCGAAAGACGGCGGTGGGTTTGAAAACAATTTGCCGGGAGTCCGGTGTTCTCACGGCGCTAGTGACCTAGCCCCCGGCTCGCTAACGAGCTAGTGGGTAACAGACGTCTCCAAAAACGTCGGAGCGCTTTTGAAAATATGTGGTGTCCTGATAAACTGAGCAGATATTTGAAGTTTACACAGCTACATTCTCGCCTGAAAATATGTTAAACGTTTATTTTGTGACCCAGAAAGAATAATAAGAGTAAAGTTAAAACTAACTAGCTACCGCCATTGTTGGAAACTAAGCTGGGCCGCGCTATGAATTCTGGGACACAGCTGCTTCTTCTTCTTCGGGGTTTAACGGCAGCTGGCATCCTTGTACATGCAGTGCTGCCATCTTCTGTTTCAGTCCGTTATTACACTCTTAAATCCTGCTATTATTCCTGCGTCTTTTGCGATCTTACAAAGCTTCAAACGACACGTCGACTATTAAATCAGTCGTGGACGATTTTGATAGTCGACTAATCGTGACTAGTCGACTAATCGTGGCAGCCCTACTGAGAACCTTCACAGACAACAGAACTTATTGTTTTCGGAGGAAAACAGGAACACGGTGTACGGTCGAGTCTTAACGGCTCGTCAGGCTCTCTTCTTGCAGTGGTTATTATTATATTTACATGCTTCCAGCTCCCGTTTCTGCTCGGTGACAGCTCGTGCTTTTCCTTTCTCTCCCTCCCTCGCTCACAGACACATCACGGGTACAGCAGTCCATCCTCCCTGCAGCACGGACTACACTGCCCATGATGCTACATTCTGCCTGTTAGCTTAGCACAACAACAAAAAGGCCTCTCTCACCCAGGAAACACGCAGCGTGTCACCCTGTAACCATGGCAACCACAACGCTGCCGCCTGGAACAACAGAACATGTCAAACAAACCCAAACAGTCCTGACCCGCCACAATATGAAACAGGAAAGTACCGCCGTGTAATCCATTTATTTCAACAAAGTAACTGTATTCTGAATACCACCTGTTTAAACGGTAACTGTAACAGAATACAGTTACTCGTACGTGTATTCCGTTACTCCCCAACATGCAGTGTAATCCATTTATTTCAACAAAGTAACTGTATTCTAAATACCACCTGTTTAAACAGTAACTGTAACAGAATACAGTTACTCGTACGTGTACTCTGTTACTCCCCAACACTGGATATTTGTCATATAATTGAAATATCATTAACCCTTGAGCATCCCTCAAAATTTATACCCATCTGTGCCCCTTCGTACCCACACGGGTCCCCTGACAAAAGGTGATATAGCAATATCATATATGAATTTTTTTTCTGATTTTTTTCACATCAGATCTTTTAAACAACTTCAGACCTAACCACAGATATAAAGTTTTTCATTATTTTTTAAATATTTTTTAGGTTTTTATGGCTTTATTGTCATAAAAAACCCTGTTTTTTTGGGGGGAAAAACCCATAATATGCAATATTTTCAAAAAATGACTTGCAAATGGAAGTATTTGGCATGAAGTTATTACAGCCTTGAATAGGTAAATAATTCATAACAACATTGATTTGAATGCATTATTATTTTTGGAGTAATAAGAGTTTTTCAAATTTACACCCATCTGTGCCCCTTCGTACCCACACGGGTCCCCTGACAAAAGGTGATATAGCAATATCATATATGAATTTTTTTTCTGATTTTTTTCACATCAGATCTTTTAAACAACTTCAGACCTAACCACAGATATAAAGTTTTTCATTATTTTTTAAATATTTTTTAGGTTTTTATGGCTTTATTGTCATAAAAAACCCTGTTTTTTTGGGGGGGAAAACCCATAATATGCAATATTTTCAAAAAATGACTTGCAAATGGAAGTATTTGGCATGAAGTTATTACAGCCTTGAATAGGTAAATAATTCATAACAACATTGATTTGAATGCATTATTATTTTTGGAGTAATAAGAGTTTTTCAAATTTACACCCATCTGTGCCCCTTCGTACCCACACGGGTCCCCTGACAAAAGGTGATATAGCAATATCATATATGAATTTTTTTTCTGATTTTTTTCACATCAGATCTTTTAAACAACTTCAGACCTAACCACAGATATAAAGTTTTTCATTATTTTTTAAATATTTTTTAGGTTTTTATGGCTTTATTGTCATAAAAAAAACCCTGTTTTTTGGGGGGGAAACCCATAATATGCAATATTTTCAAAAAATGACTTGCAAATGGAAGTATTTGGCATGAGGTTATTACAGCCTTGAATAGGTAAATAATTCATAACAACATTGATTTGAATGCATTATTATTTTTGGAACAATAACACTTTATTGCAAAAAAACAAACTGAACTGACCTGAACAAACTCAACAACAAACTAAACAAAGATGTAATTTACATTATCATACATAGCATGAACCATAAGATGGTTAGATTTTGCAGACAGGACATATCTTATATATATCTTTGCAGCAGTTACGATAATAATGTGCTGTTTGCACAATGAGCACTGCTTCAGCTTTTTGGAACGCTGCGCTTTCTCAGCAAAAGCCTCCCCTAAATTGACCGTGCGCTTTGTGTTGTGCATGCGCGCATCTGTTCATTTCGTGGCATCTGTATAGAAATGACTAGTAAGACAAGTCTGCAAACTATTCTCACAGACTTCAAAGGTGCACCTGAATTAAAAAATGATCATCCTCTATCTTATTGGATAGACGATGATCATTTTCTGTCTCTCCCTCCTGTTCCATTCCTGTGACACTGGGAAACTGAACTGACCTTAGCAAACTCAACAACAAACTGAACAAAGATGTAATTTACATTTTATAGCACGAACCTCTAGATGGATGGATGTTGCAGACAGGACATATCCTAACTTTTGCAGCCGTTACGATAATAATGCGCTGTTTGCAGGATGATCACTGCTTCCAAGCTCCCCTAAATTGACCGTGCGCTTCGTGTTGTGGTGCGCGCATCTGTGCATTTCGTGACATCTGTGCAGAAATGACTAGTAAGACAAGGCTGCAAACTATTCCCACAGACTTCAAATGTGCACTTGAATCCAAGAAGATAGAAAAGGATCTCTCTCTGTCTCTCTCCCTCCGCTCTGCTGACTTGCCTGGGAGAGTAACGACTGCCCCTCCCCCTCTGCTCAGCAAGCAGGTGGCTGTTTTCACACCCCTCCCCCCCTCTGGCTCAACAAAGAAGTGGCTGCTTTCACACCTCTCCCTTCTCTGCACAATGAGCCTTGTTTTTGCCCTCAGCCAAGTCAGAAAAATAACATTGACAGAGGTTCAAAGAAAAGAGAAAAAAAACGAAGCAGGCTGCCGTTGTTCACTTCAAGGAGGCGGCTCTACGGGCTGTTTTGTTTGCGACCGACACACACACACACACAGTATAAATATATTCTCAATCACATTCACACCACTCTCTTATATCAGTTCCACTACATCAAGACTATTTTATGGTGGTCAGCTGTTTTATTGTCATGTATTTTGCATAATAAGATAACCATGTCCTGCATTCAAAACCACTGAAAATGTCTATGGTGGTGCTGTACCTAATATTGTGCTCATTGGATCCAAAACATATTTTTCCTTTATTTTGAAGGCAGAGGCTTAGATCCATTAGGTATTCACGAGAAAAAAATTATCACATGTCAGGATTACAGTATATCGAAAATATGTGATTATAATGGGAGTCAATGGGGCCCAAGCGGGTACAAGGGTGACTGCAGGGGGTACATATGTGAATCTCCTTTACTATACACCACACCATAGAGGGGATCATTGAATTTAAAAAATAATCCTAAAACACACATCCTGGCCAGGTTTCATGCAACTAGTCTTTAAAATGACTGATATATTGAGAATCAAAAATCCAAAAGTACCCAAGCGGGTCCCATTTTTCCCTAGGGGAGCTCAAGGGTTAAACTCACTACTCGTACTCATAAATATGGTCCGTGCACAAAGCAGCGTCGTCTCTTTCTAACCATCCCTGCTCCAACCCATATGGAAAAGATATATATAAATCTTACAAAGTTTTTATCTGTCTTGTATGAAACTTGTATGAAAAGCATACAAGAGTGAAAACACATATAAGATCCCTTGAAAAGTTATACAATGAAACTTGTATGTTTTGTATACTTACTAAAAAAATATATGAAAGTAATGAGAAAGTGGCCACTTTCATGAGTAAATCATATATGTTTTTACTATTTCTTTTCCATATGGGAACAAACACGAGGTTGTTTCCATCGCTGCTGCTGTTCCATGTTGTACAGCTCTTATTGTTACTGTAAGTCTCGTAGTTCTTATTTGTGTGAGGCTTTGCTCCTGGTTCCCTGGTTTCCTCCTACTTCAATCCTCTATCAGTGTTACCAGTATGTGGTGACTGTCATCCACCTGCCTTCTCACCATTAACCAGCTCCTCCTGTGTGAGTTTCCTTTCCTATGATCATCCTCCGCCCATGAGGCTGACTGATCACATCATGGTCAGAACTGCTGCACCCACAGTCACCGAGCTTCATGCTGACGCCCTTTGCATCTATATGCTGAGAGTCCCACAGCCAGTCTGTGGGATCCAGGGTTGTAGAGGATCACACACTTCATTCAGGGACATGCAGATCTGTTCATAACTGATATGTTTTTTGTTCGATGTTTCTAAACTCAGGTAAAAATCAGAGACTGTTCATTTCTCTGTAAGTGAGCAAACTTATAAATTCAGCAGGGAGGATAATTGTTTCCCCGTCGTAGTTCAGTGTAGCTAGTCTCTTAACCCCCAACCAACCCGCTGCACCTCCTCCCTCCCCTCCCTCTCATAAAATATTGAGAGAGCCTGGCACTAGGCCAGACGCCCCCCTCCCTCTCTGCCAGGCAGACTGACGGAGCATGTGGCTGTGGGAGGGGCACGAAGGGCGGCTCGGCTGAGGAGATACAGTAACCATGAACATATTCGTTCTCTAAATGAACGCCACGAGTTGTTCCCACATCGAGCTGCTCTACTCTGAACTCATTCACACGAGCACTTTCTGCTCGAGTGCTTCCTCTGTTCACAGCCACACTCACGGATGCGCTGGAGAACAGCTCGGGTAAGAAGTGTGAACAACATGCTGGCATTTCATTCTACCTGCAGTGGTCAAATCAAGGCAGTGGTCAAATCTAGCTTCTTTCAGCTCAGGCAGCTGCAAAAACAAAGCCAATTCTTTCACGGCAGCACTTTGATCCAGGCCTTTGTCAGCACTCGGCTGCATTACTGTGATGACCTTCATGTTGGGGTCAGCGCATCATATATTAGTCAAAATGCTGCAGCTCGTCTTTTAACTGGCACTCGAAAGTTTGAGCACATTTCCCCTGTTTTAGCTTCACGTCACTGGCTGCCCATTTCTTTTAGGATTCATTTTAAAATTCTTTTATTTACTTTTAAAGCTCTCCATGGCCTCGCCCCATCTCATCTCTCTGAGCTGCGACAGCCTCATACAGGCCAGCTGATCAGCTGCTCCTGCATGTACCCAGGACTGGGCGTAAACTTAGAGGAGATCCTGCTTTTGCTGTAGCAGCTGCAAACTGTGGAGCGAGCTTCCTTTGGAGATCAGACAGGCCTCTTCTTTACCTGTTTTTAAGTCTTGAAAACCCGCCTCTTTACCCTGAGCTTTGACACCACGTGAGATGTTGGTTTTTATTTCAGTTGTTTTTAGGTGATTCGATGCTGTTTTATCTTGTTTTGTTTTCATTTGATGTTTTATGTGTTTTATTTATTTATTTTGCTGTTTTCTGTTGTTCTATTGTTTTAACTTATTTTCCGTGCAGCACTTTGTTCCTGTGCTGGCTATTTTAAAGTGCTTTATAAATAAGATTGGATTGGATTGGACTGCCACCAACAGCTCTGTAACACACTGTGCACACAATGCTATCATTGTCTTTTCTTTTTAGCTGCTTTTACATTTTAGTTGCTGACTTCTGATAAACTGAATAAAACAGGAGAACACACAACCTGGAAATCTTCAACCACACACAAAATACATACGTTTCCCTGGTAAAGTACACAACCTCTGCAGTACCGCTGAGTTTTCTACAAGCGCACAAAGCTGCTACCAGCTCTGCTGCTGTGACCTGTGTTACCTGTGTTAGGCTCTTACATCCATACGATGGTTGAAGGACCGGCCGTGTCCCGTCTTCCTTCTGTGCATAATCGTGGCCCCTGCTGGAAGCTGACCCCGTTCTCCCACAGTGTTGCTGAAATGGTGAAACTGGAGCACGAATCGATCTGGGAGCTTTGATGAGAGATCAGCTGAAGTTTGACTGCAGCCTGATTCACTTTAGGACAACCAGTTTGCTTTTAATGTTTTTCTGCCTGATTCATTCTGATACACAAACACAGGCTGAACGGTGTCTGTGCTCCCACATCCTCAGTGTCCGTCTCAACACCTCTGCATCCTTCACTCACTTCTTAGCATGCAGGACGTGTGTGTGTGTGTGTGTGTGTGTGTGTGTGTGTGTGTGTGTGTGTGTGTGTGTGTGTGTGTGTGTGTGTGTGTGTGTGGGTCTGTGTGGGTCTGTGTGGGTCCGTGAAATCATCCTGATTTCTTTAGCTCATGAACACAGTGTGGGGTCAGTGTTAACAACATGGTGCAGAAAGGAAACACAAGCGTGGAGTCGGTGGGATTGTGCAAACGGTGGCTCGTGCATCAATCAGCTCCAGCTGTGATGCATCTCTTTGATTAGTGGGAGCAGCAAACTCCATCCAGACAGCTTCCTTTGTTTTTTTCACTTGACTAATCGATCAGCGCACAGCTCCGTTTAGCACACACGCCATCTTTAACGACGGCGTGGAGTCTGTGCCCTGTTCCTCCCACACACACGAGTGTTCGTTCATGTTCGGCCTTGTGTCTGAGCGTTTCCTCTCGGTGTGTCTGTAACGAGGAAGCCACGGGCAGGTCGCACACAAACGTGTGGCTGCCGAGTGTGCGAGTGTGGCAACGTGTGGCAACTATTCCGGTTTGCCAGCGACGTTTCCAGATAAACACTGGTGGCAGCTGCTGCCATGGCAACACCATTGTGCTCCCTCCCTCCCTCGCTCGTCTCCCCTCCCTCTCCCCAACCACTCCTCTCTCTCATGCTCCGCCGGCTCAGAGAGCGAGGACCAGAGAGGAGAGAGGTCAGCTCGATTCAGAGGACAGAAAGAAGAAAGGAATAACCCGGAGTGGACGGGGACAGGATGAGCGAGGACAGCCACTCCCACTACAGGCTGGACCCCAGCGATCGCCTCAACGGGCTGGGACAGAGGAGGAAGAGACCCAAGAAGGTAAACGAATAGATGGAGCGCCACGTGGTGCAAAGTGTGTAAGGATGGAGCACCCCACCCTGCAAAAAGAGAAAGGAGGTGGGGTTAGGTGAGGTTTGTTTATGTGCAGACGAGCGTCCACATGATGTTAGGAGCACCGAACCATCTCTCACCCCGTCGTCTCCTGTGGAGTGTGTGGCTGCTCCCCCACAGCAGTTGTATCCTCTCTCATATCCTCCGTCTCCTGGTGTTGTGTTGCTCCACAGTGAGTCGTAGTAGGAGGCTCACATGCTGTCAGGGTGGGTCCCTGCTCGCTCTTTGTGCGCCTGTCGTTGGGGGTTTTGCTGTTTGCAGCTATCAGGAGGTTTGTGTTGTAGCCTGATGTGAGAAGTGTTGTTATTATCATCATTTTTAACATTTCTGCACCGCTACAATAAACAGACACACACCCATCAGCCTGTTTACAGATCTATACGCCCATAAAGACGTGAAACACACATTGCACAAATCTACTATAACGTGTTCATATGTGTTATAAAATAAAGAGGTAAAGTATTAGCTGTTCAGGTTGATTCATAAATATGGCCTCAGCACGTGAAATCCTTCTGCTGACATCCCTAAAAGCTCGTCAGACCAACGAAGCCGTACAACACAAATAACCAGACCAAACCAGGGTTGTGCGTCTGTTGTTGAGAACATTGTCAGTAAACCACAGTGACGTCCTACAGAGGACTCGTGTTGTCATTATTTTTGTGTATGTCGTGTGAGCTGAGAGCTGTAACCAAAGGTAGTGAGCGCGTCGGCCTTTAACGTCGCGGCTGGTTGTGCGATCGTGTCGCCGCTGAACTCGTGAGAGTTTGTCTCAGGGATCTTTACATTTGAAGTCAGGTGAACATCCAGTGAACTAACAGAACATTCAGGAGCAGTTTACTCTCATGAATGTCAGACAAACTGAGGTTTGTGTGTCAGTTAGATTCTTTAAGTCGTTAAAGTGTCTCTGTTAGCAAAAGCATCTGTTTCCTCCACCTCTGCAGAACTGCGTGACCTGTAGCATCATTGCAGGAAGTATCCTGTGACAATGAGTGACTGCACATCATCATTATCAACACATAAACCTGTGGTCTGGACCTGCAGTTCTTATTTTTACTGTCTGCTTTTGTGTAAAGCAGCACTTCAGTAAGCACCTGTGAAGCACACAGTCATAGTCGAGTAATGAAGCGATCCATATGTGAAACATATTCCACGTCTACAGGATAGTGGAGGTTACATGGGTCAACCTGGCAAACTGTACCAGCACATGTGATCACACTGATAGCAGAACACAGGTATGTGAGTCTCTACGACGAGGTCAGAAACCAGTAACAAATGTTTCATGTGATTCGTTTTTCTCCAGTTTGTCTGCAGTGAACCTTAAATACTCACTGAACCAGCTGTTTCCTGATGTGGTGACGTGTGTCGGTGATGAAGCCAACACTCTGTCCAGTGTTGGGCAAGTTACTTGAAAACAGTAATCAGTAACTAATTACTTCCCCCAAAAAGTAATCCCGTTACTTTACTGATTACTTATTTTCAAAAGTAATTAATTACTTAGTTACTTAGTTACTTTTTAAAAACCCGATTTACAACCTGAGTAGCTGATAAAGCGATAGATCTTTCAGCCCAATTCTACTTTTTCTACATAATCCATCATACAAAATGTAATCAAATGGAAAAGTCTCTTTTTAAAACTTGTTTATTAGTTTTAATCTTTTAACTTTATGCATCAAGCAAAAATTTAATTATCTGCAACATTCTCTGACTTGAATAAATTAGTTTAACATTTAAACCTATTTTCTGCACATTCCAGCACATAAAATAAAATATTTGTGTGTTTACACTCAGTCTTTCAAATAGATGCAAGTAAAACACAGCAGAAAATAAATAAAGTCAAAGACTCAGCGGTCCTGTTGCTCTATTTTCACCTGTAAAGCAGGAGTGGGGTAGGCGGAGGTTTACCCTGGTGCAGGTGTGCTGCGGTCAGTGGAAGAATCCGCGAGTTTCTCTGTGAGTTTCCCATCACGTCGTAGCTACTCGGTGCTTGTTGGAAGTTTAGGGGTTTTTTCGCTGTAAAAAGAAGTTTTCTTCCCACGCACAGCGGACGCTAATGTTTTTGTCACTTTTTATGGAATCAAACTCAAAGTAAGGTCAGTACTTCCACGCTTTAAACGCTGCACGCTCATACTCTCTCTGCACTCGATATGTGATCCATTGTTGATCTGCACACAGCTGTTGTCACTAACGGCGCACTCGCTTACGTCACTGTCGTGAGACATTCTCGCAAAAAAATCACGGTTTTAGTAACGCAGTAACGCAGCGTTCCTACGGGAAAGTAACGGTAATCTAATTACTGTTTTTGCAATAGTAATCCCTTACTTTACTCGTTACTTCAAAAAAATAATCGGATTACGCGTTACTGGAGCGTTGTTCTCCTCTGTAACAAAGCAGTGATAAAGGAATAGATGCTGATTTTATTAACTTGTGTCTTTGTGCTGCTGGATTCAGTCTGAAGCAGGCAGCAGTGCTGAACCTACCAGTGTAAATGTGATGGTGGAAGCAGAGGCCAGCACTTGGCAGTGCTAAACACAATAAAAGACTCACAAGTTCCTGCTCAAAGGTCAGCTGCCTTCAGATCAATCATTAACCTGCAGCAGGTTGTGGCCTGATGTGTTTGTAAGAGTTTCACTTTCAGGAGGAGAAGATTTAAACGAGTCACACAAATGTGAACTACAAAGTCTGTGACACACAATTTATGCAAACTGCATGAAATCTGACCTGAAGAAATCCAGTCTTCTGCCTGTTGTGGTTGTGACAGCTGCTCGTAGGAGAGTTTGTTTGTAGGAGGTGGAGATGTTCTCAGATCAAGTGCGTAATCGTCTCTTTGTGTAGACGCTAAAAGCTGTGAGCCAAAACTCTCTGCTCTGAAACTCTTCACTCAGTCCTCACGCTGAGAGTTTAGAGGCTGAACTTCTTGTTCCTCCATAACACTTTTCATGAAACAGCAGAAATGAGCTTGTGTTTCTCAGCAGTGCGCACACAGAGAACCGATCCTCTCTGCTCAGTCTGAACAAATCAAAGTGAAACGTCGGTGAAAACACAGCTGCTGATCAAACTGTGTCAGATTAATGCCTCAATGTTTCACTGTGAGGTTAAAAAATACATAAAAATGATTTAAAGAAGTAGGAGGCAGATTTTCACAATAAGAGCACTTTGTTTTTAATTCAGTTAATGTCAAACTGTCATCAACACCTCTGTGTTGTCTCCGTCTCTGAGCAGATTCAGGCATTACTCAAATAATAAAGGCTTTCTTTCACTATTATACTTTTCATTAGTCTCCAGGTTGATGATTATAAACAGAATTATTAAAGTTTTTATCATTTCAGGCTGAAAATCAACATGAATTTGGTTCTAATCAAAGAAGCTCCTTTAATGTGTGTCATTAAAATCCTCACACAGGCTTAAAAAGGCGACATTAACATTAAAATAAATGAAAGAAGCTTCAGCTGAGAGCTTCATGCAGTCATCATCAGCAGCTCATAGCAGTCACAGCTCTTTATTACGCAGCTTTGCAGGAATTAAAGTGGCTGAAGTGTCAGAGTTTGTGTGAGAAGCTGCTTCATGGACAGCTGTACACACGTCTTTATTATTTCTTCATAAATCAAACACACAGGTTTGTCTGCAGATGATTTAAAGTGTGTCGTTGTGCAGTTAAAGCTGTTTGTGTGACGCCCTGACCTCCTGTGAATGAAACAGCCAATCAGATCCATCAGAGAGAGAGCAGGAAGTGTTGTGTGTTTGTGACAGAACAAGGAAACAGTGATGATGATGAACATAAAGGTCCTCTGATGTTTCCTGTTACAGTAACGCTTGTTCATCTGTTGCTCTCCTACACTTTCCTATAAATAAAGGAGAAAAAGTCCGTTTAGTTTCATTTCCTACAGCTCAGAGTTACACTTCACATTCCTGCTGTCACATCAAAAAGCTTCACTTTGGTCCAACATCTACATGTTAACATGAAACACAGACAGACTCAGAGCATCTGGAACATCTGCACTTTGACCCAAACTGTTATAGCAGGATATTTTCTGCATATTTCTTATGTTGGACCTGTTTGAACTGTAAACGACCTGTAATCATCTGTAAATGGTGTGAGACACACTGAGGCCACCTACAGGGCAGCTGGGGAACAGCAGGGATCTGAAATCATATGAGACGTTAGTGAGAAGTTAGAACAAACGGACTTAAGATGGCTCGAAGTGATCAAAGTTGATCTAAAACAGAAGATAAATCCACTGATTCTTTGTAAAGTTCATCTGCTGCTCACATGAATCCATGAAAGATTTATTTCACTGAATGTTTCTTCAAAGCTCATTTCAACCTGTTGAAGTCATGAATGAAAGTGCAGACTGAGAGTGGATCACATGATGTTTGAGGTGTGTCATGTGACATGTTCAGTATTGTCACACATGTCTAGATTGTCCCTGATATCATAACTGCTCAAACACTGATGATTATATTTGAAGAATTATTCCTGATGGCAGCAAAGTTTGAATGGAGCTCTCTGTCTGTGCTGATTTGTCGCCCTCTGGAGGTCAAAGCACAAACCTACAGGGCAGCTGGGGAACAGCAGGGATCTGAAATCATACGAGATGTTAGTGAGAAGTTAGAACAAACGGACTTAAGATGGCTCGAAGTGATCAAAGTTGGTCTAAAACAGAAGATAAATCCAAAGCAGCATCAGATGAATGTTACCATTTCCAGTTACGGTGCCCTTCATCTAATATGGAAATGTGTTGTTGTTTTTTTTGCCGTGTTGTTGTTCTTCCTATTGTGTTTAGGCCAGAGATGCTCTTCAAACAGCGGACAGACATGACCACATTACAAGAACATGGTGTGAGTCCGATTTGATATTCCAGTCAACGCTGAGAGACCTTAACCAGGAAGTCAGAGGTCAGCTGATGCTGCGAGCAGGAAGTGAACCAAGGGAAAGGTCCACTCTACTCAATCTCAAAGAAAATATGCTGGTATTTGTTGATGTTGATGGTACAATAAAAATATATAATATAATAAATAATAAAATATCATGTGATGATGAGATGTGTTGTTGGTGTTTGTATTTTCTGTAAATGTCTTTTTTAATGTAAATGCTTTGTTCCAGACGGACAGGGAATCAGTTGCTGTACGATGACATCATCTTGATGTTGACGAGGAGGGCGAGAAAAACTAGTTTTGTCCTGCAGATGGCGATCTTGCACCGTGTTCAGAGAGCCGACACTTTGATGGTGCTGCTCTACTCAGCTTACTTTAGCCTGGGTTGGACTCTATATGAGCAGCTTCCACTCTGGTTTCACTCTTAAACACACTTGTTTGATTTCACTTGTAAAAGTTGAAGAATAAATATTTTATTACAAAATTATTTGTTGATGCATTTTTTTAGGGTCAAATATCTTGTTTGATTTGAGGAATGAACTGTTAGGGTGGAAAAAGTGAATCAGGTTAAAATAGTGGTGCTTTATATCAGTGAAGATGTATAATGTAATTTAAAATGTTGATGATGGGTTGTAGTGGGCTTGTACTTACAAAACTGCCTCATTTTATTGGAACGATCCACAGTTGCATCCATTCACGGATGACATCTGACATCATTTGACATCTGGTCTGAACACGTTTGTACACAAGATGCCTCAGTTCTGGATGTTCCCACAGACTCCTCTGTGCACCTAAAGAAAAGGTCAAGGGTCAGCAGCACATGTAGTTGGGACAATTCTTCAGTCGCACAAACTACACAGTCATTTTCCTCCAATGACGACTTTTCACTTGCAGAAATGGTCCTGTGTGATTTCCAGGCTGTGATATAAAAACTAGTTCCTAATGGCAGCGACTCACTCAGTAAACATGTGTTTCCTTCACCAACCTCACACACAGATCCAATAAGATCAGGAAGTGGGCAGTATAGTACAATATGTGTTATTCTGTGCTGCACTGCCCAAACTAAAGATCTGCTGAAGTGTTGGAAATGATCCAGATGTTTATTTTGGACGATACAGCAGAAGATCAGACATGAAAGTGGAGATAACACAGAAGACCTGCAGCAAAGGTCAGAGGTCAGACTGGGCCCTGGATTCAACAATGAGCCAATGATCATCAAGCAGTGACTAAAGCAGAGCCCTGACCTTCTGACATTCATCACACAGTCAGAACAAATGTCTGCTGATGACTTCATCTCATGAAACGACTGATAGATGTCAGTTCATTGATCAGCTGAGCTGCTGATCTTCATCGTCACAGAAGCATTCAGCTTGTTTCAATCAGTAAATAACTCCCACTACTCCCAGTTTGAACTGTTCCCACTCAAAATGCTGTGAGAACAATGATCATTGTAGAACTTCACAAACATCACGTGTTGTTTTCCACATGTAAGATCAGCAAACACACAGAAACTTCCTGTTGCCACACACGGCCTCTAAAATCTCTTCCACGCTTTCTGTCTGAAGTCCACTCTCTGTGTCGGATCCACAGGAAACAACAAGATCTTATTAACATGGTTTTCAATGTGTCTCCTTCCAAAAAGTCCAACCAATGAACAAATGTGTGTATTTGTGGAGGCCGAACAAAAGCATGACACATTCCTCTGTTTCTATAAACTGGAGTCAAACACAAACATGAAGAGTTTCACTGACAGACTCCAAAATGCCCCCACAGTGGATCAAAGGGAAATCCTACAGTGTGGCCAGAGACTCTTAATGGCTCCAACATCAACACATCCACAATGTTGGATCCAGTTCTGCCTCACAGAGTTACTAAGACACACCCTCTGCCAGCATCACAACAGCTCCACCTGCTTCACCTGCCTCCTCAGCATCTGTACAGCTGAAGAGAAAAGAAAGGCTCCAACAGCAAATAATCTACAAAGGATTCATGAAGTTTCATCCAACAATAACATGTTTGCCTTCCACAGTGTGCTGTTAGACACCACTGTACCTCTGCCATTTCAAAAAGAGCAGCTTGGGAACATTTTGGCTCCAAACACTTTGTGTTTAAGTTCTTTGTTTTCTTTGTGAAGCCGACAACATCTGGAGCTTTGTGACTCATAGAAACATCATTTTGTTCTTTAGATGACAGCAGATTGGGACTGAATAATCAATCACTATCAAACCAATAAAGACAAACATGCTGATTTTACAGGAACTTTGTTGGAGAAGCTGCAAAGACATGAAACTGGTGGAGATCCCAAACCAGTTGATAGTGCTGGTTATTCCAAATAAAGCTGTTTCCCTTTGAGATGAAATGACTTTGTGTCCTGATATATAATAAAGATGTTGTTGTTTTTGAGCCCCTGTATTAAAAGTAGTTTAAAGTCAGCTTGAGTTTGATGTCTTTATGTCAAAGCTGCTCATGATGTTGAGCTGCTGATGGAATAAAAACAATATAAAAGCATGTAGTCCAGACTTAAATGCAGCCTGTTGTTAGCTGAGGTCCACACACAGTGTTTGACAGTGTAAAGTGTGTGAAAGGGCTGCTGGTGGAGCTCACTAGGATGAGCAGGTGACCACGAGGTGGAGAGCAGCTGGCCTGGCTTTGACCCGGGCCACGCCCCCTTTCTCTCTGCTTTGCTGTCACTTATCTTCACTGCTCTGTCCAATAAAGCTGAAAAAGGCCCCGAATCAAAGAAATCTGCTGCAGCCTCTGAAATGTCTTCTGTTTCCTTCCCGACGGCTTTTTCACCGTCAGCCCATCAGACAGTCCAGCAGCATTTATGATGATGTCATGATGTTGAAGAGGCTGCTACGGTGGCCTCCCAGCCTCATCACAGCTGAGATGCAGACATTTGAAAACATTCAGCAGACAACTGAATAACAGTCCAACACAACAGTCTGTGTGCAGACACACACTGACCTTTCATATAGTCAAACACAGCTGGTTGAGTCATTTCTCTGTGAGTCTAAAGTGAATCTAGTATTTGAAAGTCCACTTCCTGTATTTGTTGTTGAAGACTTCTTCAGCTTCTTCTCAAGGACATCAGCTGCTTGTTTGGCAGCAGAGGCAGTTAAGAAGCTTCCTGAAAAACACTGAACAGTGAGTTCACTGTGGCATATGACAGATTCAGCTTTCTGTGTGCAAATGTGTCTGTGTCGACCTTTCAAATGCTGTTGAATCCAAAACATCAGCGGCTCCTCGGCTGCTCACTTCATGCACTTCTGTCTGTGTGACAGTCCAATGACATCACAGCTGTTTCCAGCCCCAGTGTCTCAGGACTGGACACCTTTAAACATGTCGAGGATCAAACAGCGTCCAGCTAAACACACATGAAACTATCAGAGCTGACAATCATTCCAATAACATCTAATGGTTCATGTATGTAGACACAGGACTACAAGGAAATGGCTCTCAGCATCTGGCTGTGGGAACACATGAGTCCCTGTTTGTGTTCAGATTGTGTGCATGTTTTAGACGTGTGTCACATGTAGAAACACAACAATCCCACAATGACACACAGATGTGTTTGACACAGCTGTGCAGCTGTAAGTTGTTTCTAATGATTCATTGAAGCTCTTCTAACATTCTGGAGACGATCAGTACATGAATCTGTTCAACACGACAACAATTTGACTTCAGTGTGAACGTTTGCATTAAATAACCTTCTTCATCCAGCTGACAGCATCTTCATCCTATGATGTGAACAGTTCCTCCTGTTGATGACAAACCTCTGACAGGATCTGCTTGAGGAGCTTTTTCATGTGCAGCTCTCTGAGCTCAGGGCTGAGCTGCTGTTTCATCTTTAAGAGCTGCTGCCTCCTCGCCGGACTTGTTCTCCTCTTCTTCTCCTAATGACACCATTTCTGCTTCATATAAAATTCAATAAAGATGCTGACATGTATCTGTAGCAACAACATCATTGAATCTAGAACAACTGGAGCCAAACCAGTGGCTCTGCTGGGATCACTGGTGAGCCAACACTTCCTTGTTGATGCAGATTTCAGGGCTTCCTTTTGCTCCTCCGTTATAACTGTTCTCTCTTCTCAACACATGATGACACAAAGGAATCAGCAGTGACAAAGATGATGCTGAAGAGAAGCACACACTTCACACATATAACAGAGCAGTGCAGTTACACACACCTCTGCTCGACATCAGGCCTCAAACAAAGACACAAAACACTAACTTGACTCTAAACAGAAGAAACGAGCAGCTGTTTCTGTTCTGTGCTTATTTATATTTGACACACATGCTTCTCTTTGTGCAAACACACATCGCACTATAAGGGTAACCTCGCACACAATGATTGGACAGCACAGTGATGATGCTGGGAGATCCTATACGCAGCAACACAGAAACACTGAGAACTTTAAACAATGATGGAAAGTGTTATAAATGACTTGTTGGCCTCTGATCTGTCACAAACAGCTGAAACGTGTCTCTCATGAGTCACATGAAGGTTTTTGACAGAAAGGACAAAAAGTAGCTGCAGTCAGTTTGTGTCATTTTTATATTTATTCATCTGGGAGAAAAATCTGAGGGACATTAAAATGTGTTTTCAACAGAGACAAGAACATGAATATAACAGAACAGGTAAATGAACATGTTTCAAGTAAACAGCTGGACTGATCAGGTCCAAACACAGAGTGATAAACTTGTCAAACAGCTGTCATATCTTTATATAGAAGCTCTTTATAAATGCTGCTCACTGCAGTCTGTTTACTAATAATGTCAAAGTGTTAGAAACACAGAAACATCAGAATGGTCTTTGTTCACAGAAACCTGTCTGGGATCCTTTGTTGTTCTTTTGATGCAGAGTTACATTATAAATATAAAGAGTTATTTCAGAGTCTCATCAGTTTTCCTGCATGTCTTTATTTAACACATCAGCAGGGCTGAAGCTCTCATGTTAAACACACACTGATCTATGGACACGTTCATGTGTTTCTAACAGAACCAGGCTGTTATCAGCCTGCACTAACATTATGTCACACACACTGAATGTAACAGTGACAGTTTACATCATCACACAATCAGCTGTGATTGTTTCACTGTCATCAAACGAGTCAACAGGAAGTAGAATCAATAGAAACCAATCATTTCCTGACAGCATGTCTGATGGAAATAAGTGCAGATTATGTATGAAGTCTAACTGCACACAGTAACTGTGTTACAATAAGGACTTAACAGCGCCCTCTGCTGGAGTGTTTCAGTACTGCGTTAACTAGAATACACCACCTCCTCCTCACACCACCTGCTACAGCTCTACTCTTCTATGACTACAGTCATCCACAGCACTGATGTGAGGTCACATGGTTCATATGTAAGGAGCACAGCTGACCTCAGGTCAGTTTAATGACTGTGAGCAGCAGCTGTGTTATTGTCACTGTGACAGGGAGACACTCTCAGACACAGCGCTCATGTCAGCTTGTTCTCATGCAGGAGGATCAGGAGCTCCATGTTTGTCTTTCTGTTTGAATCATGATGTGTTTGTGCCATCAGAGTCTGTCATGAGTACTCAGGGTTTCACAGCAGCTCTTCTGGATGCTGACGAGGACTCCAACCTCATGTTTCACCTCTCTGAGCTTCTGATGTCTGTGAACACTCGTGTTTCTTCTCTGGGCTCATCTGGACAAAAACACCTTTCTGTGTTTGGCTGCAGCCTCATTCTGACTGACAGGAAGTGTGTTATCCATGAGCTGCACTTCTGTGAGGAAGTTTCCTGCTGTGTTTCCTGTCTGTGGACAAACACGAGTGTTCCAGCTGAGGACTTGGTTCCTTCCACCTGTCCATACAGGACATCACGCTGTCTGCAGCTCTGTAAATGCAGCTCCAGGTCCTTCCACGTGCTGCTCTGTATTTGTGCAGTTTGTAGTGTGTCCTGGGAAACGTAGCACACATGGTGTTCTTCTGCTGTTTCCTCCTTTCACTGAGTGTGAAACACTGACGCTGTGCTGTTGTTCACAGAGGGGAGCTGATTCTAGCTGCAGCTGGACTCTGTCATCTAACTGAATGTGTTGGTGCTGATCACGGGGCTCTGAGGGGGGAGCAGCAGGAGGACTCTGGATGCTGACGTCAGTGTATCTGTGGAAGCTCCCACAGCGTGTCTGTCATTCAATATTGTGCTGTATATTGTATCTATGCAAAGATGAACAGACTGTGTGTTCACTGGTCTCTGTGCTGCAGCTCTGATGTCATCATCACTCCCTCCTCCACCCTCAGCAGTCCCAGCATGCTGCTGTGGTGCACCCCACCCTCACTCTACACCTGAGCCACAGACCACACCCTCCACCTCAATATACACCACAGTTTTCTCTGCTGTGGAAATGAGATCAGGAGGAAATCATCATTATTATTATTTAATAAACGCTCACATTAATGTGGGCTTATTTGTTTCATATTAGAAACATTAGTTGAGTGTTTTTAGTATAAAATGGTCAAAGTCCCTCTTTTTGCTCCTCCCCTCACCTGTGGATGGACGGTGCTGTTACCGTGGTGACAGCTTGGATGTGTTTCAGTCCTGCCTGGTTATCACTGCAGGAATCTTTCACATTTATTACAGGTAATAACTCTGATTTTTCTGTGTATTATGAACCAAATGTATCCTGATACACACAGAGATGGATGAGCAGAGGTTTTTTTTGCAGTTTATGTAGTTACTATGGACTTAATGCACACATATTATTAAAATTAGGGCTATAACAGTTGTATTGATGTATAGCAACTTGAAATGCTCCCACAAATGGCTCCACAGCATGTAAAAATATAACAAAAGCTCTGGCGGACTTGGTTCTGTGGTCAGTCTTAAAGGGTGAAGTTCAACTCTGTAATCTTCACTGTGTCACAGAGTTCAGTGAGTCCCGTTATTCACAGTATCAATCAGATCATCAGAGAACAGCTGATCAGCAATCAGTGGTGCCAACAGCGCCTCCTGTGGTGAGAGGATGCAATAATGCAACGTAGCATTTTTCCACTGAACACTTGCAGTCATGGAAACTGTCTGTTGGATCTGTGTGACGTTGCTTTCTTGGTCAGAGTTCCTCACAAATGTCCAGATGATTCTTCTAATGAGGCGTCGACCATGTTTGCAGCTCTTTGGAAGAAAACGTCGCCCTTTGCCATCCTTACTTTTCTTTGACTTCTTCAAATGCAGCTGAACTCCAGCTGGTATTTTCTTGGACTTTGCAGCTGTTTCTGGTCATCAGTTCATTCCTGCAAACCTCTGAAGCTGAACAACAATGATGCTGCATTGCTGGCTGATCCCAAAAGGTTGATTCTGTTCATCTGGACGTTTTCAGAAACGTTTGCTCACTGATCAGGTGACTTCTTCAGTCTCAGCTGACTGCAGCTTTACAAGCTTACAAACAGCACATTTGCACAATGACTGAAAGCAGCAGCACCTGATATATATGATACTAATATAATACATATACATATATAATCCATACTAATGATGAAGGAACTGAGCTCACAGTCCATTGTTCATTCAGTGAACTACTCAGTTTATTTTGGGCCTCAGAAATGCTCACTCTGTTTGTACATCACTGTCAGCAATAGACTCATTCTGCTGTGTGGACAGGAACACATGTGACATCACTTCCTGTTTGTTTGTGACTGAAGAGGAAGAAGTTTACAAGGAATCATTTAGAAGAGTTTCAAACATCAACTGATTGAATCCATGAATCTGAAAACGTGTTTGTGAGTGAAAAAGAGAGACATGTACAGACTGAACTATCTGTTCAACAGTCAGAGTGTTTCTGTAACAGGAGACACTCTTTACACTCCACTCAGCACAGGGACACTGATGCACCAGGAGACAAGACTCTAAACCCAGGATAAAGAGTTTGAGTGAATGTGGTGTTGAAGGTGTGGAGGTGGATCAGAGTGTCAGAGGAGACTCTGTAGAAGGACAGAGTGCCAGCAGGACAGTCCACATACACTGCTGCTCTGTTAGAGACAGAGGAGGAGGAGGAGGAGATGAATGTTTTTATTCTATTGTGCCAGACATAACCAGGACCATCATCAGAGCAGACCAGACTCCAGGACTGATCATTCCATCCAAACCAACAGTCATAACTGTTTCCTTTCCTTCTGATGCTTCTGTAACTCACTGATATATAAACGTCTCCTCTCCACTCGACCTCCCAGTAACAGCGACCAGTCAGACCATTTCTACACAGCAGCTGTTCATAAACATCAAATCTGTCTGGATGATCAGGATATGACTGAACCTCCTTCACACATGTCACCTTCCTGTTGTTGTCAGACAGTTGGAGCTTTGTGTTCACTGTGTTTGTGTCGATTGTGAGTTGACAGGAATCTGATGGAGAGAACAAACACAATCCAGCTGCAGTTATTGATCCATCATCTGTTCATTGATTGACACTTTGATGATGACTCCTGACATGATGAAGATGGTTGAATGTGTGCTGCTTTGTTTTCATGAATCCCATTAAAAACACACTTACACTTCCTCAGACCTGGTCTCAACCATCGGACTCCAGCAGGCTCCACCCTGAAAGGAGGAGGGGGGTCAGAGCAGCACAGTCAGCATGCACACATGGACATTACATGGCTCTCACACACACACTGTTACACACTGAGCTCAAAGCTCGGCTCCACTGTTTTATTCAAAGAAATCTACATTTATTTATCAGCACATTTAAAAACAGCTTGAGCCAAAGTGCTGCACAGAGTAGAGAGAAAATAGGAAACATACACAGTAATGACTATAAAGACTGGTCAGGATTGAAAGCTACAGAGTACAAATGTGTTTCCAACCGGCTTTTAAAAATGTCCAGTGTTGGTGACGACCTGATGTGAAGGGCGACTGTTCCAGAGTTTGGCTGCAGCCATCGATAAAGCTCACCTCTGTTTTTACGTCTAGTTCTGGTCAGAAGCTGCTTATCTGCAGACCTGAGGGCTCCACTTGGATTCTTTTGTTAAAGAGAGATAAGATGGAGCCAATCCATTCACAGATTTAAAGACAACCAGATCTGGAAGTGGATTCTACCACGTACTGGTAACCAGTGGAAAAAGCTGGTGATGGGTCGTCTAGCACAGACCCACCGCTGGAACCAGACAATTGATGAGGGAGAGAACTGTGACAGCGCCGTTCCTTCACTTGACCTCAGTCGCTCTCGTCTGCTCCCTCGTAACACTGCTCTTTATTGAGCTTACATGAATATGCACAAGTTCATTATGACGTCTTACACAGGTATGAACAAAGAGTACCAGTCTGTGCATAGTGTGTGTGTGTGTGTGTGTGTCTGTGTGTCTGTGTGTGTCTGTGTGTGTGTGTGTGTGTGTGTCTGTGTCTGTGTGTGTGTGTCTGTGTCTGTGTGTGTGTGTCTGTGTGTGTGCGCGTGTGTGCGCGTGCGTGTGTGTCTGTGTGTGTGCGTGCGTGTGTGTCTGTGTGTGTGTGTCTGTCTGTGTGTCTGTGTCTGTCTGTGTGTGTGTCTGTGTCTGTCTGTGTGTGTGTCTGTCTGCGTGTGTGTGTGTGTGTCTGCGTGTGTGTCTGTGTCTCTGCGTGTGTGTCTGTGTGTCTGCGTGTGTGTCTGTGTGTCTGCGTGTGTGTCTGTGTCTGTCTGTCTGTCTGTCTGTGTCTGTCTGCGTGTGTGTGTGTGTGTGTGTCTGTCTGCGCGTGTGTGTGTGTGTGTGTGTCTGTCTGCGCGTGTGTGTGTGTGTGTCTGTCTGCGCGTGTGTGTGTGTGTGTCTGTCTGTCTGTGTGTGCGTGTGTGTGTGTGTCTGTCTGTCTGTCTGTGTCTGTGTGTCTGTCTGTCTGTGTCTGTGTGTCTGTCTGTCTGTCTGTCTGTGTGTGTGTGTCTGTCTGTCTGTCTGTGTGTGTGTGAGAGAGTTATTCCCATACAGCTTATGACAAAATTTGATCCGAAGTGATTGATGGCCCTAATCACGACCTTTTGACCCCCCGCCCCTCCCCTCCGTGGGAAACCCCCGCGTGACGAATCGTATCCGGAGAAAGGGGGGTGGGAAACCCCCCGCGTGACGAATCGTATCCGGAGAAAGGGGGGCGGACCCCGGAAGCGCGCCATCTGTTGCTAACCGTATCGAATTGCACCCCGAGAAAGGGGGGCGAACCCCCGGAAGCGCGTCATCTGTTGTTGGGGAAAAAAAAAGTTTTTAGAGGGAAAACCTCCGGAAGCGCGTCATCTGTTGTTGGGAAAAAAAGTTTTTAGAGGGAGGGGGAAACCTCCGGAAGCGCGCCATCTGTTGGAGGGGAATAAAAAAGCAGAGAGAGGAGTCCGTCACAAATTTCTAAGGCACAGACACAAGATGGATTTCCTTCTGCAGCCCCGCAGCGGTCCTGTGTCCGATGAGATCTGCTCTCCCAAAGAAGAAGGTTTTGAATATGACATATTCAAATACAGCATATTTACTATGGAAGGCATCGATCCGGACCTTATGACCCTACCGGAAATACTCCGGAAGTGTCTAGTCATTTTCAGACCTGTTGCATCATGTTCCCTAACCACAGCGGTGATGCAGCAGATGATTCTGTGATGAAAAGAAGAACTTTCTATCCGCTTGTAACCTTTAAGATACACCATAGCTTGTGATGAAAAGAAGAACTTTCTATCCGCTTGTAACCTACAGGCTGCCTATGTGTAAAAAATTGAATAAATATCGCTTAGTGAATACTACTTTTCCTTGTGAGAGTCCTTTTTTACAAGAGACTGAAAAAACAAACCAGCGACAGGCGATCTTGTTTCACACACACACACACACACACACACACACACACACACACACACCCACCCACCCACCCACCCACCTCTGTGGGAAAGAGTCAACCATGTGAGTTTTGTCAACAGCAATTGTCCATTTGGCAAAACAAATATCCGTCTCAAAGCCGTATTTTACCGTTGCAGAAAACAGACGGCGTTCGCAAGAAGGCACACACACACACACACACACACACACACACACCGCGGGTCAAGGAGGAGTGAGTCAGCAGATATCAGTTTTGTTTTTTTCTCAATGTTTATATCCTATAACACGCCCTCCAAAAAATATTATTATTATTAAAACATCTATATGAGGTAGGTTTTGCGCAACCTGCTCCTTGTCAGACCAAAGTAGAGAGTTTTTTCTTCAATACTTTAACAATAAGTTTTCTCAATAGATAGAAAATGTTGATCCGCTGAGGAGTCAACATCCGATATTATCATTGCTTGTAACCCGGTTTCTTACATCTCCCCATAAAACTAGTCTTAGCGAGGAAAAAAGCTCATATTCGAATAAGTTTATTCCCCTCTGTGGGAAAGAGTCAACCATGAACCGAGTTTTGTCAACAGCAATTGTCCATTTGGTAAAACAAATATCCGTCTCAAAGTCGTATTTTACCGTTGCAGAAAACAGACGGCGTTCGCAAGAAGGCCCACACACACACACACACACACACACCCACCCACCCACCCCCACCCCGCGAGGCAAGGAGGAGTTTTTTTCTTCATTACTTTTTACAATAAGTTTTCTCAATAGATAGAAAATGATGACGCTGAGGAGTCAACATCCGATATTATCATTGCTTGTAACCCTGTTTTTTACATCTCCCCATAAAACTAATCTTAGCGAGGAAAAAAAAATCTCATATTCGAATAAGTTTATTAAAGCACCCCCTCTGTGGGAACGAGTCAACCATGAGCCAGAGTTTTGTCAACAGCAAGAACAAGGTCAGACAGCAATTGTCCATTTGGTAAAACAAATACCCGTCTCAAAGCCATATTTTACCGTTGCGGAATGGGGGAAAACAGACGGCGTTCGCAAGAAGGCAATCAAAAAAAAAAAACAAACCCCCTCTAACTACCGGTATTGTCAAGAGAAAGATGCGAAAAACAGATGCTTCGCTAGACTAGGATAAAATGAGAGAAGAAGCGGAAGGGGAGTCGCTATCTGTGACAGTTCTACCAATCGCGAGGAAGAATCCGTGAATATTATGTCAGCATTCCGTTCAAACAACGCCGCCGATCAGAGGGCCATCTCGCCGGATCTGTTCATACCTCACCCCGGTAAGTTTTTTTCTTTACGACTTTAAATTATATATCAACAGAGATGTCAATAATTTGATTACTTTCTTTTAGATTTCTACATCAATGATTTCACGCAAGTGGACTACGGTACGTTTAAATAAGTATATACCATTTTTTAAACAAGTTTAGATAGACTTGATTTAACCATGCTCTGATACTTACAGAAACAATCGATAATGCAGTGAGTAACAGCAGAAATCCGGCCGTTTTCCACGGCGAATTAGAAGCCATATCCCCCGCAGAATCTCCGCTGCCGCCGCATCGAAGAGAAGACGGCACTATTTCCGTCTCCGCATACCGGGAGAACCGCGGAGAAAAAAGTTTTAAAATCGAAGGTAAACAATATGATGCATTATCAGCCATTTTGTTGAATAACAGGATGTGACGGAGTAATCCGAGTGTGCTATACCGCCCCTCCCGACCCGGAGCAGATTTTTTAAAAAAGTTTTGCTTTATTTCTCGACAGAGGTAACCGAGAATATACAGACCCCGCCGCAGCGAAAAGAAGAAGAAGAAGAAGAAGAAGACGACGACGTTATTTTCGTCAACGCATACCGGGAGAACTGCAGGAAAATACCTTTTAAACCAAAAGGTAAACAATATGATGCAATATCCGTCATTTCGATAAATATCAGGATGTGGCGGAGTAATCCGAGTGTGCTATACCGCCCCTCCCGACTTGGAGTGGTATAAAGCGAGCTAAAAAGTTTTTTTTTTTTTTTTTTTTTTTATTAAATCTTTCTCTTTTCTGTTTTATTTCTCGGCAGCCGAGATTGCGGATATACCTATTCAACCCCCCTCCGCTACAGACAATTGCGCGGAGGAGCGAGGTAAATAAAAAGTTTTTTCATTCTCGAAAAATAGGAAAGAGGAGGTTGTTTTCTTAAATCTCTTCTGTTTTATTTCTCGGCAGCCGAGATTGCGGATTTACCTAACCAATCCCCCGCCGCTACAGACAATCGGGCGGAGGAGCGAGGTAAATAAAACGTTTTTTCATTCTCAAAAAATAGGAAGGATGAGATTGTTTTCTTAAATCTCTTCTGTTTTATTTTCCCCGACAGAGACCGATACAGAAAATCAGACTGAAGAAAATCAGGTTGAGGAGGAACCGTCCAGATCGCCTCCTCTCAGGAGAGTGAGAGCTCCTCTCGGAAGACTGAGAGGTAATTGACGGGGGGATGAATCGATCCTATTAATCTTCTCTGCTCTATAAAAAATGTAAGGTTTAAAAAATACATTCTGTCCGTCTTTTCTTACAGCTCGACGGATGCTTCATAAGAAGAGAATCCTTGAAAAACTCGCTTTCATGTACGTCGCAACAGTTCGCACATATGCATCGATATACAGACACAAGGACCTGTAAAGTAAAAGCATGTAAAAGTCTGTGAATTAAGAAATAAAGAAAATCATGTCGGAAGAACACAGCATTCCTGAGGCTTTGTTGGAAGCCGTGGCAGAATTAAACAGAAACCATGAACATTTAGCCCCACCGTTAGAAAACAATATAGCCCCACCAAACGACCCACTACAACCTTTAGAAAACGCATTGCAGGTCCTCCTTCAAAACATTGAAAACGAACGGCTTGCCGGTCTACTGAACTTTGACCCTCTGCAGCCGATAGAAAATGCTCTTCAGCTCTACGACCGGCAGCAGGGGGAGGTGCAGCAGCAGGTGGAGCAGCATCATCAGCAGCACCCCAGGGAGGAGGAGGAGGAGGAGGAGGACCGGCCTGCGGAGCATCAACAAGGAGGAGGATCTCGGGTACAGAACGATGCGGTGACTCGCCGCGAACATTTTAATAATTTCGAAATAAGGCGAGTATTTAACATTCCCTCTCCGGATGAAGCGAGCGACCTCGCTCAATTTTACCTCAACGTCAGGGATAATTTTGTAGATCTAGCGGATAGGGTCAGACCGGAAGTTAGTCGTAACGACCGGGTTCAACTGGAGATCATCAGCGAGCACGCGCGAAATCACTCTGTTTTTAACGTCGACGACGAAAGCGCTGAAAACATTGTACCGGTTTTTGAGGACCTGCTAGCCAGGCTGATACAATCAAACGGAGCGATCGTCGCAGGCTCTCCCCTAGAAATTGTTGTGCAAGTAATTAGAAATCCTAGAGGCGGTGGCAGTAATGACCCGCGTAAAAAGATTCACAAAATGTTAGACGATGAAATTCTAGTAAAAAAGCGTCGCTGTCTGTACGTGGTAAAAAACAAAAACGATAATCTGTGTTTTGCCATCAACCTGATTCACCTCACTCAACCTCATTTCACAGATAAACAGGCCCTGGAACGCGGCAGAGAGCTGCAGCGTTTAGCAGGGTTGAGCGATCGCACTCAGGTAACTCTCACCGACATAGGTAAATTCGAACAAATACTAAAACGTAAAATCGTCGTGTTTTACCGCCCGGCCGAGGACAGAACTCTTTCATTAATCGAAACAGACTACCCGAACACACGTCACCCGCTGTACTTATTCTTATTCCGCCATCACTATTACGGAATAAAAAATCTAAAAACATTTTTAGGAATCCAGTACATTTGCAACGAATGTCACCGCGGGTATTATAAAAGAGAGGAACACTTTTGCCAAAACCGCTGCAACCTCTGTTTTGACCCCGCATGCCCCTCTCACTTTCTGGACTCTGTAATCTGTACGGATTGTAACAGATCATGTCGCACATGTGCGTGTTATTTAAAACACAAACAACCAGGAATTCACTCCGGTTCAGACCTCAGCGTTTGTCAACAATTGTATAAATGTCCGGACTGCAATCGCCTCTCCCGTCGCGGAATGCACAGGTGCACAGCCGCCAGATGTAAAATCTGTCGCGCGGAGCTTCCTCCCGACGACGATCAACACCTGTGTTACATCCAACCTTTGAAACATGAAAACTCTGATAACGCTTCCATAATCTTTTATGACTTTGAAACCTTCCCAGACAGGGAGGGGGCGCACGTCCCTTACCTAGTGTGCACAAAATCTCTAGAAGGAGAAGAGTGGCACGCTTACGGTGTAGACTGTGTTGAAAAGTTTCTCCAAAGATACAGAAGGAAAAAATATAGAGAGACCACGTTCGTTGCGCACAACGCGAAAGGGTTTGACAGCTATTTAATTCTAAGTCACCTGGTGGGGGGTGGGATGACGCCCTCTCTCATCATGCAAGGCAGTAAAATTATATGTTTCACAGAATCCGATTTCCTTCTCAAATTCATAGACTCGCTTTCTTTTCTCACCATGCGTCTCAGCGCTATGCCCAAAGCTTTAGGCTTCGAGGACAAATCCAAGGGATTTTTTCCTCACAAATTCAGCTCGCGGGACCGCTTAAAATACTCGGGTCCGTACCCTCCTCCTTCAGATTACGGGGTGGAGCGCATGTCACCTCCCGAAAGGGCTGAGTTCTTGCGATGGCACTGCGAGGCCTCCCGGGGAGTGTTTAACTTTGAAAAAGAATCCCTGTATTACTGCCGAAACGACGTTAATATCTTGAGAGAGGCGTGCGTAAAGTTCAGAGACGGGTTTATAGGCGAAACTAAAGTAGACCCTTTCAGCTGCGTCACTATAGCTTCAGCCTGCATGAAAGTGTTTCTCACCAATTTCCTACCCGAAAACAGTCTGGCCATCCCCTCGCCCGACAACTACGGGCGCAGATTCAAAGCCTATTCGCACGCATCCATTCAGTGGCTGGAGTGGGTAGCTCACTCTCAGAAAATTCCCGTTCAACACGCTCTCACATCCGGCGGGGAGAAAAAAATAGGCCCGTACTTTGTCGACGGATACGCGCTGATTAACGGGGAAAAGTGGGTGTGGGAATTTCTGGGATGCTTTTATCACGGCTGTCCAAAATGCTACAGGCCTGAGGAAATCTGCCCTCTGACCCGCGCTCCTTACGGGGACCTGCACGCCTCTGCCGAGGCGAGGCTCCGGGAGCTGAGAAACGTTTACAGAGTCCGCACGGTCACTCTGTGGGAGCACGAATGGAACGAGATGAAAAAATCGAACGAGGAGGTTATAAATTTTATGCGGAACTACGAAGCCCCGGAACCTCTGTCTCCTCGCTCGGGGCTTTACGGAGGCCGCACTTCGGCCTTGAGACTGCGTTACACCGCCTCGCCAGGAGAAAATGTGTATTACGTAGACGTCACATCCCTGTACCCTTACGTCAACGCCAAGCGCGCTTACCCTCTGCATCACCCCCAAATCATCAGAGAGAATTTTGCAGACCCTCGCAGTTATTTCGGGCTGATCAGAGCCACCGTTTACCCGCCGCGCGGGCTCTATTTCCCCGTTCTACCGTACAAAACCCCCGGAGGTAAATTAATATTCTCCCTCTGTCGCACCTGCGCCGAGACCAATCAACAAAACGGTCCGTGCCTTCACGACGACGAGGCCAGAGCTCTCACCGGGGTCTGGGTCACCGTCGAGTTTAACAAAGCCTTAGAATTAGGTTACAGAGTGGCTAAAATCACAGAGGTCTGGCACTTTGATAGTCGCAGCAGCGATATTTTTGCCGGTTATATTAACACTTTTCTCAAAGGCAAACAGGAAGCCTCCGGTTATCCTCCGGAAGCTCGCGACGAGGATGAGAGGAACAAATACGTGGAAGAGTACCACAGGCATCAGGGCATACGTTTAGACCCGTCAAAAATAGAGGTGAATCAGGCTAAAAGACAAGTTTCGAAATTGTGTCTCAACAGTTTCTGGGGAAAGTTTGCTCAGAGAACCAACCTGACTCAGACCGCTCTGGTCAGAAAACCGAGTCAGTTTTTTAACTACGTCTTTTCAGGACAGTACGTCTTTAAACACGTCTCTTTTTTAAAGACCAAAAAACAGGAAGTGGCTTTAATTCAGTGGAGCTATAACGAGCGGTGCGTGATACCTCCCGGCGCTACCAATAACGTTTTTATTGCCGCATTTACTACAGCCTACGCCCGCCTAAAACTCTACGAGTATTTAGAAAAATTGCAGCGCAGCGTTCTGTACACCGACACCGACTCTCTGATCTACGTAGTGAAAGAGGGGGAGGAACCTTTAGAGCTGGGTAACTATCTAGGGGATCTCACGGACGAATTAGACGGGGACACCATCCAGGAATTTGTCTCCGCGGGTCCAAAGAGTTACGCCTACCGGACCAGAAACAAAAAGAAAATGGTGGTAAAAATGAAAGGAATAACGCAGACGAGAGAATGTTGCGAACGCGTCAATTTCGACAGTATGAGCGGGTTGGTGGAAAGTTACCTTTCTGGTATGAAAGAGGCGGAGCTCCAGACCCCTCAGAACGGAATTCAGAGGGATAAGAGAGGCTTTGTGCTCAAAAACAGAACATTTCAGAAAAAGTTTCGCGTGGTTTACGACAAGAGACGTCTCTTTCCAGACGGTACAACTCTGCCTTTCGGGTACTAGTGTTTTTGTTTTCTTCTAAAAAAAAAAAAAAAAAAAAAGAATGGAGGAAACTGATTTTGATCACAGACTGAAAGTGCCTTTTTCCTGTCTAGTTGTGGGTCCTAGCGGGTGTGGGAAAACTCATTTTGTAAAGTGTGTTTTGGAAAACTGTGAACGCGTCATGGATACTGTGCCCGCGAATATTGTGTGGATTTATACTTCTTTTCAACCCATGTATGAGGAGCTTTCAAAGACCAATAAAAACATTAAATTTATCGAAGGGCTGCCTGATTCTTTTGAAGATTTCCGAGACGTTCTGGTGGTGCTGGATGACGTCATCTTTCAGGCCTCGGATCACCAGGAAGTGGTTAAAATTTTCACTCAATACCGCCACCATAAAAACGTCTCGGTTATGATGCTAACCCAGAACGTTTTTCATCAGGGTAAATACAGCCGCACCATCAGCTTAAACTCCAATTATATGGTGTTGTTTAAAAACCCCAGAGACAAGCTGCAGATTGAGATTTTGGCCCGTCAGATTTTCCCTTCGCAAAAAACATTTTTCTCAGACAGTTTCAAAGACGCCACCGAGGAGCCCCACGGGTATTTAATCCTCGATCTCACTCCCTCGTGCCCAGAACGCTACAGAGTGCGCGCCGGTCTGCTTCCGGGGCAGTACCCCGTCATTTACCTGCCTAAACCCAAGTAGCCATGTCTCAGCGTATAAAAAGAAACGCAGTCTTACTGCAAGCTCTGTACCACGCGTCGCCGCAGAAACGCAAAGACATTCTCGCTCACAGCTCCCCGGATTTCCTCCAGGCGCTGTGCGAGATAGCTTTAAATCTTTTAAAGGGAAACATACCTCTTTCCGCTCCTCAATACCAAAAACTGAAACGCCAGAAAAAGATCATCAGGCTGCTGGCCGACAAGAAAACGAGTTTAAACCGTAAGCGTCAAGTTTTAAAGAAACAAACGGGCGGGTTTCTTTTCCCTCTGCTGTCCGCAGCCGTACCCATTCTGGGGAACCTGCTGGGAGGAATATTTCAAAAACGCTGAGATGTTTAAAAAAATGATTCTCGTTCCCTCTCACGAGTTGAAAAAACTGACCCGACACACCGAGCCTACCGTCAGAGAAACTGCCAAAGACGATTTGGACGAAAAGATGAAAGCCATACTGGAGGATCCGCGGCTAAATTCGTATGAAAAAATCAAAAGATACGAGTCTCTGCTGCGGAGATATCTCACACTCTCTAAACAGGACCGGGACGAGGAGAGTAGGCTGACTTTCCAGCTCCCGCCAGAGGAGGCGCAGCAGCAGGTGCAACAGCAGCAGGTGCAACAGCAGCAGGTGCAACAGCAGCAGGTGCAACAGCAGCAGGTGCAACAGCAGCAGGTGCAGCAACAAGTGCAGCGGCCCAGAGAGGAGGATGATGAAATGATGGAAGAAGTATTAAAATCCTTACCCCCTCGAGATCGCAAAAACGCCCGCTACATTATGCAGAAATTACCTGAGGGTGGAGGAGGATGGACAAAGAGGGGTGAATTTGTTTACAAGGGGGATGCGGTGCGGGGTTCGCACATGATCGATCTATTTAAAAACCTCTCCCTCTCTTTTAAAAGTAAAAACCAAACGCGACCGAAAGGATGGAACGCGTTTTTAACTACTTTGGTCGAAACAAACATACCCTCATCCTCAATACATAACCGTATAGCTCGCGATCAGTATGCGCGTCTTAAATCTGTGGAGGAGGAGGAGGGAGGACAGACACCTGCGCGAAGGGGGAGAAAACCTTCTCGGGTCAAAATAACGCTTTCCCCAACCTGGACCTCTATGTAAAATCAAATGTTTTTTTTTGTTTACAAATGAAATAAAAAAACGCTGCAACAAACTTTTTTTGTTTACGTTTCTTTATTCGATACACACATCTTTAAACTTTTGTAAGGAGCACGCCCCGTGATGACCTCTGCGAGAGCGAGCGGGGCAGCGTCCTTTCAGAAAGTCAGACACCATGTCATCATTTTTAAACACATCGTTATAGTACAGAGAAAGTATTTTACCGACGGATAACCCCTGAGCCTTGTGACATAGATAAAAAATGCAATGTTGCCCGCAAACGACAGACATAGGGTGCTGAAGTTGACGATCGTGATAGAGTATTTTGTCAGAGCGGCCTTCCAGAAACTCTGAGATGACCGAGGGATAGTGAGCAAAGTCGGGAGGGAATCCGTAAGAGTCAAAAAAAGTGGAGGAACCGTCCTTTTCCAGAGTCAGAGCCAGCCAGTGTTCTCCCCTCAAGTGCGAGGGGTGAGTGTTTACTATAAAGTAGGCGGGGGGTTTAAAGTCGCGCCTCAAAAAGGCCAGCTGGTCCGAGGCCCAAACCCCGCAGAAAACGTCTCCCAAGGCGCGATGTAGAATGTGCTCCAGCTGAAGGTTATCCATGTGTGTATATTTTAGTAATAATCCACCAGCACCTGTCTTTTAGAGTCAATCTCCAGAATTGAATCGTAGCAGGCGTACACTATGAGAGTTGTGGTTTGAGGTAGAGGAACTCTGAATCTCATCTCCAGCCTCAAATTCCCGTTGGAGACGGGAGACAGGGCGTCAGCATCCTCGCTGGGTTCCAGATTAAAGGCAAAAAGGGCGTACCCTTCATTAAATTCCCGGCGATCGATGCTCAGAGGTAAATCTTTGAGGTGTCTCCCCGTGGCGGAAAACATGTGATAAAACTCCCTGACCGAATTTCCGCGGTCAAACTGTGGCTGGAAAGCTTTGGCGGGCACCTGCCTGCCGTCCTGACACAACGCCAGATACTCTACATCGTTGTGTCTAAAGTTGAAAGGCGACAGATCCCTCCTCCCGGTGAAGGCGTCGTGATGAACCATGCCCAGGACCACGTATTTGGGCATGGCTCCCAGAAAGAGATTCTCTTGGTTGCAGATCCTGGAATTTTCAGGGATGGAGTAGGTTTTCACAGAAACGCGCGAAAGAGGATAGAGGGCGTTTCCTTTCATCAGGGCCGCGGCGTGCCCCAGCCTGACGGCCGGCGAGACAGTGACCTTTTTAACAAACAGAGAGGCCGAAGTTATTTTCAGAGCAAACTGCGAATCCCGAGTTCCCATCAGACTGAAGGCATCGCTGTTGCGTATCAATTTAATTCTCAAATCCACAGAGTTCAGCAGGAGCCTCTCGCAGAAGAAAATATCTGCGTGGAGGGGACCCAGCAGGTCCACTTCTCGCGACTCTGCCGTGAAAACGGCTCTCTGTTTTATCCCTCTGTTCGGCCCGTTGCTTATAACTATAGAATCCATGTCTCCGGCAGTGTCTTTGTAAAACAGACCGGCGCTGAATTGACTCTTTAGAGTGTCTTCTGAAAAGTTGAGCAGCGTCTCGATCATGGCCCTGTAAGGATGGGTGGCGCTGGACTGCGAAATCAATCGATCCCCCAGAATAACGTCGCACTGACTGAAAATTGTGTTGAGAGGATAATTGATGAGGGCTACCCCCGCGTCGGGTGGGATGTTGCTCCCGTCCCTTTCCGTAATTTTCACTCTCAGATGGAGCATGGTGTCGTTCAGATCGAGATACTTTTCCCCGTCTCCGGGGATGAAAAATTCGATGGGTGAGTTGTCGTTCAAAGCAGAGAGGGGCTGACATTCTTGATATTTTTTATCCTCTATGGATAGCTGGGTCATGGGAGCCGAAAATAGATCCAGTTCGGCAAGGGTGCATTCGGCAGATTTCTTGTGTAAGAGAGACATTTTTTATTTATTTATTTTCTTCTAAAATATGTCAGAGCTCCTCTGGGGCTTCCTTCTCTTCCCGCTGCCAGCCTTAACTGATTTACTTTTTACTCCGACGCTTTTATTTTTAATCCGCTCGCCCGGAGGGCGTTTCCTCTTCCTGCGGGAGAGGACCATCATACCCCCCGCCCCCTCCTGGCGAGGCTCTGTCAGCTTACCCATCACTCTTTTCACAGCGTCTGTAGCGATATTGGTTGCGGCCGTTTTCAGGTGAGGTTTAGCTACGGCGAACCCGGATTTGAAGAGAGGAGACACGAAACGAAACAGTCTGGAGAAGATGGATCCTATCCCTCTGCCGTACATCACGGGCGCTCCGTAAAAACCCGGAAGGGAACCTCCCACCTGCCCCTCATAATACCTCACAAAACGGTGAGGGTCCTGCGGGAGACGCGCAGCCATTCTCAAGCCGGTTTAAAGTGCAGCTTGACTATCGTTTTCCCGTAAACAAAATCCACGAATCTGTCGCGGTCCGTTTTAATTTCTACGCGTATGGTTTTAATGTATTTTTTAGAAACGCGCAAGTAATGGACAGTATTATGTCTGATGCTGATCACGTCTCCGTAATCGCCTTTCACGTTAAGGACGCTGAGCAACGGTGAGTAACTGTCACCGACCGGCTGGTACTGAACGATGTCGGTGTAGAGAAACAGGTTATATACGCCCGCGTTCATATCGCACGGATACGGAGTAGAGCGCTTCGACAGAGTCCACCACTCGTTCGTTTTCAATCCTAGCATGTAAGCCAGAGGAGGGAAGACCTTTATTTTATGGCTCCCGACTCCTTTGATATCCAGACGCTTGGTGACGTTGTTGAACGAAGCCTCGAAGGACGGGTCGTACTTTTGGATCGCCGGCACCAGGTGATCCAATAGATCTTTAACGCGTCCGTAATGACCTCCCCTGCCGAATTTTAAAATCACCAGGGGCTGATCTTCCTCCGTCGTCCGCATCAGCTCCAAGTAGGAGGCGTCCGACGATAGATTGTACCATGTGCGCGGGTAAATGAATTCGCATAAGCCCACGCTCCATTCTCCGGTCAGCTCGAGGGGTTTGGCCAGATCCACCGTGTAGCAGCCGCTGGTGTTATCTTTAAATAAGCCCTTGCTGGCGTTGGAAGGCAGGGTCACGTAAAACCCTTCGGACTGCATGATGAATTTTAAAAAATGAGCCGAATGATGCGAGGGGTCTCTTTTTTTATACGCCTACCACTTCCGAGGCTTTCACCCAGCTGTTGAATTTATCCGGCCAGTTTTTCCACTTGACAAAAACCTGTTTTTCCCCTCTGACTGTGCGCCGCTTTAAAATCTTCTCCACATGAAACGCTTTGTCCTCGGTCAGTTTCACTTTCTGCAGCTCGGGCTCATAAAACGACCCATCAATGGGGTCCCCGTCATAATCTTGTAATTTATACACAGGTGGCGATCGGTGAAGGACCCTGATCACAGTAAAGATTTCGTCCGTGAAACTCTGTTCGTATTTTTTATCAAATACTCCTCTCAATTTGGATATCCTCACCAGATCCGCCTTCTTAAATTTCAACTTTATTTTAGGACGGGCGGGTGTGTTTCCATACAAGTTGCGAAACACCTGATCCGCGTTCTCGGGGCGCACCTCGGCAGGTGCCATTTTAATGCTGCTGTGATAACTGCGGTTATATCCTTCTAACAGGTCTGGCAACACCTCCAGATAGCGTCTGGTATTTGAAGAAAATATAATCTGATCAAACATTATTCAGCTTTAAATATTGTTCAGCTTTAAAGTTACTGTGCAACTGTGTAATAAAAATGTGCTCACGACTTTGGCCTTGAGAGCGATAAGAAGCGATCGCCTCATCCTGCAGGTGCAAGATATCTGCAAGCGAAGAGACTAGAACACCCAAGGCCGCTTTCCTTTTATGGAGTTGTTTTTCTGCTAATGCAGCACTTTCCTCACAACCCCCTCCTGTAAGTTTTAGAGAATATATACCCATCCTCACAGCAAATATGAGGAATCTTCTGATGTGAGCTGTGTTGAGAGGTTGTCTCTGTCTCAATAAAAGTTCACTGATTCCCCATCTGCTGCAGGTGTCCGGTTGTCTTCATTCTCCGCCAGCCTGGTTAAGTCAATTCCTCCTTAACATCTAAAAGAACCTATTTAATGAAGGAAGACGGGTTCACTTTGTGTTTAATATTATTCTATTGCTGTTGTTGTTTTTTTTATATCCTTCAATTGGCGTCACGAACAGGATCCGCTCCAGGGCAACTGGAACGGATGGGAGGACATCGGCAGTGGTCTGAGTGAACGGAGTTTGGACAAAAGCTGTGTGCACACAAAAACAAGGTAAGCAGACCTTTTATTTCTGCTATATTGAACATTATAAAAATACTTAGTGTCCAAACTCCTAGTAATTCATAACCAAAATTGTCTGGCTTACTTAAGGCTTGTTGAGAATCAGACAAGTGAATAAGAAATAAGTGAATAAGAGATAAGTGAATAAGTGAATAAAGACAAGAGTGAACTGAGGTCTGACCACGGTTGCAGCCGACGGGTTGCTCTCCGGTGTCGGATAAATACCTCAGTGCAGGTCTGGGACCTTGAAAGGGTTTATTAGTAACGCCTTTCTAAACAAATTAAAAGGTTAAAGGCCTTGAGAATATTTTTTAGTAATATTCTCTAAACTACAGAAGGGTTAGGAAGGCCCAGAGGACTTTATTAGAAAAGATCCTCTAAAACTTAAAAAGGAGAAGTACTGGTTGGAGTCCAAAGGAGGGGTCCCTTTGATCAATAGGAGAAAACGGATCTCTTCTTAAAACCCCGATGATTTTAGTGTTTTAAATGTTTTGATGTTCTGTTTGATATTGGACACACATAAATACACGCTGAATGCTTGCTGTGGAACACTGGGCAGGACAGTTTGGTTCTCCGTTGTTCACAGATTACACAATTAAAGGAACTAGGTTCCTCTTTTGGTTAAAATAATACACCACACATAGAATTTTTTTTTACACATTTATTACATACATAAGGAGGGTAATGAGTGACTGCAGGTAATGTATGAAGTGTGAATGAGACGTGTGAACAAGGTGACAACCAACTAGCACCCCTATCAGGAAGCTCTAGGCAAGGTTACCCGCCAGACTCCGGTTTGGTAGAAGCTTGGTAACACCTGAAGGGATATTTCAGTGCTGACTCACCTTTAAAGCAGCGCCCCAGCTGTTAGTGCCTAACAGAGGCAGAAACCCAGCTGGCCCAAATTCTCCTTTAAAATCAATAAAAGAACACTCCTCCATTGACAGTAAAATGGATGGAGAATTAGATCGAGAAACTAATGATGATGGTTGGGGTCCCGGTGTTATTCTTAGCACATTGGGAGAACAATTAACATGTGTTGAGACAGTCATCAACTCCACACACCAGCCTAAAGAGGCAAAAAAGCAGAAAGAGTCATTGAGGAAAACAGCTGAAAGGTTAATGAAAGAAAAGGGAAAGGATGAGGGGAGTAGTGGTAATTGGGGAATAATTTGGCAGAATAAGGCTATGCAGGCAAAAGAGAAAGAGGAAGAAGCCAACTCAGCAGCAGCAGGTGCAGGTGTGATGAGCGGGGTGAGACACAGAAAGGAAGCAGATAAGCACGCAGGCCGCAAAGCTAAATTTAATCACTGGGTGTGTTTATGGGAAACTGCAAAACCACACATGAAGAAAAATAGGTCTCAGCCACCTCCCTATTCTGCCTCAACTCCTCCCTCAGCAGGCATATATCCGGTACTTAATATCTCTGGTGGAATAATGACTATTGGAGAAGAACCGCCCGTAGCTCCAACTCCCATAGATACCAAGCATTTTTGCCCAGGAAGCTCCTCTCTGTCGGCGACACCCTCAGCTAGTAGTAGAGCCCCCTCTTCCATGTCCCATTGTTTTGGAACCGGATCTGAGGGCCTAACTGACCCATTTGCGAGCGCACCATTTGCGGTTCGAATGAACAGACAGGGACCCACTGAACAACAATTAACTGATCTAGAAGCAGCATTACGCAGCTGCTTAAATGAACATAGGTCAGTGGTCCAGGTGAATAATCGTGTTGCGTCAGCCCCTCTTTCCCGGTCCAACCCCTTTGCCAGCACTCCTGTCGCTGTTAAGGGAGATCTGACCGCTACTGCAAAAACTGAGCCTGGCACTTCACCAAATGTCACAGTTACCATGTCTTTGGTGGGCCGTCAGGATCCGGAAACACAGATGAGTTTAGCCCACGTTTTTGCTGACACTGCTAACCCACCAGGCGGGGAAGAAACTGAGGATACTGATGATGAACTCAGTGACCTTAACAATACACCCCTCTCTACCCCTCCCAGTTTAGGATATCAGACTAGATCTAAGGGCCCTGTGCCTCAGCCTCCAGGCATGTTTCCCCTGGTCCAGACTAAAGCGCAACGTACACCAGTGTATCAACCTTATTCATTCGGAGATGTCCAGGCCCTAGTGGACAAACTCCCTGACATAATGGAGGGAGGGAATGCCTGGTTGGCTGGTTTGGATAAATACACAGCTGGACAGGACCTCGCACTGGGAGATTTTAGAGCTATTATAACTAGGTGCACATCCCGATCTCAGGCAGCGGACCTGGAACAAAATGCGGGTACTACCATGCATGAGAACGAGGTGCCACTAATGCAGGCCTTGAGGTTTATTGGACCGGCCCTGCGCAAACAATTCCCACCCAAAAATCAAGGCACCTTACAGAAATTTAAATGGGAGGGAAAGCAAAATCCCACCCATTATCTAAATCAGGCTGTTGAAGACTGGGTGAACCATACAGGTCATCACCCCAGTAGGACTTGTTCACAGAGCATGTGGTTTAGAAGGGCGGTGCTGAGGGGCATTCCGGAGTCAGTAAGCCAGAAAATGGAGGATAATCCTGATTTGCAGGACTGTGACTTTGCAATCTGGAAGAAACATTTGATTTTTAATCTTAACAAAGTGCAGATTAAGTCTGATGATAAAGCGGAGAGCGTCGAAGATTTACAGTTGCAACTGTTGAAGGTTCAGCTGCAGAAAGCTAAAAACGACCTGGGTGGAAAAGGTGACAAGCCTAAAAAGCAGCTTGTGGCCGCTGCGGCTCCCCCTCCTGGTCCAGTTGCCCCTGATTTGTATCCGAACCCATGGCCAACTGATCCACAGCCCCCCCAGTATGGTGCTTATCACTCCCCGGCCCCTTATGGGCAGAGAGGTTCCCCATTTGGAGGAAACAGAGGTGGTTTCAGGGGAAGGGGTCAGATGGGAGGTGGTAGGGGAGGCCAGATGTATGTTTGTTTCCGGTGTGGACAACCTGGACACTGGGCTAAAGCGTGCCCTTTGAACCCGGCTGCTGGAAGAGGCAGGGGAGCCCGTGGTGGGCCCTATCAGCATCCTGGCCACAGAGGTGGACCTCGTGGTGCTTTAGTTGAAGTGCCCCCGGCCCCACAGATGCCTGTGATGGGGTGGGAGTACTACGAGGGTGGTCCCCAGCTATAGGACACCCCACAGACTGCCCAGGACGGTGAAGGGACAACGGCGGACCCTATGCTGTCCATAACTGTAGATAAAAGAAGAAGCAGCTTTTTAGTGGACACTGGAGCTACGTACTCCACCATTAAGGATGTTGCTCGTGAAAGACTTACTGACAGAGTGATTACAGTGGTGGGCATATCTGGGGAACCTAAAACTCTGCCTTACACCGTGCCCCTCCCCACAACGGTTGGAGATCAGACCTTGTTACACACCTATGTTTGTTCAAAACAGGCGCCTGTGAATTTACTGGGAAGAGACTTGTTGATTAAATTAGGAGCCACGATACTCTGCTCTTCACAAGGCCTAACTGTGACTCTCCCTACTGGGGTTGTGCTTCCCTGTTCTGATGGGCCAGAGGGAGGTGGTCAGTTTCTGCTGCAACCCTCCTCCTGTTTAGCGGACTCTGCTGACATCTACTGGGCATTATTGGAAGTTGAAACACCTGCTGAACCAGGAGTTTGTACTGCTTTTCAGCAATGGCGGCCGTGGCTCTCACTCCTACATCCTTATGTCCCTCCCCCTGACCCACCTCATGTTACACTGTTTTATGACAGGCATGACACCACCTGGTACCAGCACATGTTCCAAGAGCAGTGTGAGGGGCGGGCTTGGTCTCTGAACATGTCGTGCATTTTTGCGGCACCGGAGGGAGTGGCAGCAGCGGTTACTTTTACAACAGATCAATTACAGTGGTACATGATGTCTGATGAGGCAGCTCCCCATGTGTCACTGGCCTTACATCCTGGACACCAGGCTAAGGAGCTGGGTGGAATGGTTAAACGTTCCCTTGCGGCCACTGACTGGACACCTACAAAACTCCCACAGGTTTTGTTTTCTCCATCTACCAACACATACCAAATTTTAAATGATTGCTTTAATTCCTCAACACTGCAACATAGAGTGGTCAGCGGGTCACATGGCAGAGAACACACAGACCACTGTGATGCTGCGCCTTTACTCGACTCTCTTCCAGATTGTTTGTGGTCCCATGGACCCACAGATGTAGGTTTAGTTGATGTGGAGCCAGTCTCTTTTCAACTGTCATCTGCTACCCCTTTGTGGCAGCCTCAGTACCCACACAGACCGGAGGCTGAGGCTGGGATTGCAGAAACAATTTCTGGTTTGGTCACTGCCGGTGTCTTGGAGCCCTCCTGCTCTAAGTGGAACACGCCCATCCTACCCGTTGAGAAAAAAGGCACGGGGAAGTTCAGAATGGCACATGATTTGAGAAGGATTAATGCCTTACTTGGCACTCCTACTTTGCCTGTGCCTAATCCTTATGTTGCCTTGACCAACCTCCCACCATCTCATGCCTGGTTCACCTGCATTGACTTGGCTAATGCCTTTTTCTGCCTCCCACTTCGTGAGTCACTGCGTGACATTTTCTCATTTACATTTAGAGGCCGACAATGGCGTTACACTCGCTTACCACAGGGATTTGCCCTCTCCCCAGGACTGTTTAATCAGTGTTTGAAAGAACTTTTACAAACCAGCCCACTACCATCTGACTGTATGTTAATACAATATGTGGATGACCTTTTGCTGTCTGCCCCCACGGCTGACATCTGTTTGGAGGCCACCAGAGTGGTACTTCACCACCTGGCCAACACAGGTTTTAGAGTGAGCAAAAACAAACTACAGATTGCAAGAAAACAGGTTTCTTTTCTAGGCCGCATGGTCTCACAGTCCGGTATTTCCCTGTCCCCAGAACACAGGAACTCCATTTTGCACCATCCAAAACCTCTAACTGTAAAAGACATGTTGTCATTTTTGGGCCTGACTGGTTACAGCAGGACCTATGTCCCAGACTATGTTGGCCTTACTTCCCCTTTGCGCGCTTTGGTAAATGAACAAGGCATGAGAAACCTCTCTGCTCCCCTCTCATGGACTACAGAAACAGAACAGGCGTTTATAAAGTTAAAACAACAGCTTTCTGTCGCCTCTGACCTTGCTGTGCCAGATTATGCTTTGCCTTTTCATCTTGATGTTTCTGGAACTGGAACCCATATCAATGGTATCCTGTTCCAGAAAAAAGGGGGAGAGAGAAAAGTGTTGACATATGTAAGCGTAATGCTTGACAACACTGAAAAACGCCACCCACCGTGCACACAACACGTTTCTGGACTTGCAAAAATCATTCAGAAAACAGCACACATAGTGATGAACCACCCACTAAAAATTTTGACATCACACAGTGTGGTGGCCTACGTCTCCTCACAGGCCTTCACACTCACTTCACTCAGGCAGAGACGCCTCAGTACCATTTTGGAAGCACCACACATCACCTACTCACATGAAGGCATAAACATGGCTGATCACATGGGATCGGGGGAACCACATATGTGTGAAGAGGTTGTGCAGGTACAGGAGAAAATCAGGCCAGATTTGCAGGCAGAACCTCTAATGGATGCAGAAAAAGATTGGTTCACAGATGGATGTTGTTTCAGAACTGAAAGTGGAATGTTGAAGGCTGCATGGGCAATAGTGGAACAGACAGACATGAGATGGAAAACAGTGAAAGCAGAGCAGTTGACAGGACAACAGTCTGCACAGAGAGCTGAACTGAGAGCGGTGATTGAAGCCTTAAGGATGGGAAAGGGACAGAAAGTGAATATATACAGTGATTCAGCTTATGCTGTGGGAGCAGTGCATGTGGAGCTCAAGCAGTGGCTAAGAGCTGGTTTTTTGACAGCCAGCGGAAAGCCTATTAAACATGAGATGGAAATGAGGGAATTAGCGGAAGCACTGTTGTTACCTGTTAAGGTGGCAGTGGTAAAATGCAAAGGACACAGTGCCGGATTGGATTTAGTGGCATTAGGTAACAAACAGGCCGACTTAGTAGCTAAGCAGACAGCTGGTTACTTACCCTCCCTGATTATGGTAATGGACCCAGAAGCCACACCCCCTCCAGAAAGACCACCCATACAACTAGGCCTAGCCACAATCAGAGAGTTACAGGACAAAGCCAGCCCCCAGGAAAAATCATTATGGGTAACAAGAGGGGCCACAAACACAGATGTTTGGCGTGGCCCAGATGGAAGGCCCATTCTACCGCCAGGGGTCAGACAGACAGCAATGGAAGAGGCACATGGAGTGGGGCATGTGGGACCTGCACAAATGATGAGGAACTTAGCTGGCTGGTGGCACCCTTATCTAAAAGACATGACAAAATACATGGTTAAAACCTGTAAGGAGTGCAACCAATTTGGAATCAAGCCCGCCTTCAAGCCAATAGCAGGGTACTTCCCCATCCCACTTTGCCCAGGGAAAGAAATAATCATTGATTACACAGACATGGTGGACAGAGTAGGTAGTTACAGGTACCTGCTGGTGGCTGTGGATGCATTTTCAGGTTGGCCAGAAGCCTGGCCGACAGCAAGTGAAAACAGTAGAACTGTGGTGAAGTGTCTGATTAATCATTATATACCACAGCATGGGTTTCCCGAGGTCATAAGGTCGGACAATGGTTCACATTTCAGGAACCACGATCTGCAGAGGGTTGAAGCCGCATTAGGTTTGAAACATAAGTTTGGCTCAGTTTACCACCCCCAGTCCCAGGGGAAAGTGGAAAGGATGAATCAAACTCTAAAAACTAAATTGGCTAAAATCTGTGCACAGACCAAATTAGATTGGGTTAAGGCATTGCCTCTTGCATTAATGTCCATAAGATGCTCAGTAAATCAAACCTCTGGTTACACTCCATTTGAGTTGGAGCATGGCAGGCCTTTTCCTGGCCCCTCCTCTCGCCTGTTAATGTCGGATGAAGCTGATTCAGACCTCGATCCGAGGACATATTATAACATGCTCCGCAGTTTTGTTGCCCAGTATTCCTCACAGGTCGCTGAAAGAAACCAGCAAGAGCTGAAAGAGGCGGCTACACCTGGAATGGACTACGTCCTCCTGAAAGTCACAAAGAGAAAGTGGGCTGAGCCTCGCTGGACAGGCCCTTACCGCATAACAGAGCGGACCTCCCACGCTGTCAGGCTCGAAGGGAAAGGTGACACCTGGTTTCATTACACACAGTGCGCTGCTGCCACCGAACCAGGAAGAACCTTGAGAGAGGTGCAGAAGGACCTGTCAGAAGGAGCTGCAACAGCATCACCAACCACTTGAGGGAGCCAAAACTCAACCTACAAGCCGGCTGGTTACAAAAGGGGGTGTTCTTCATACTGAACTAAACATTTTTATTTTTCTATTTTTAACATCTTTTATGACTTTGCTTTTATATTGGCTTGAGTTTTTTAAGATTTACATTTTACATTGCAATAGTTTTAACCGCTGAAAGCTCATTTAAAGTTGTGTCACTGATACTTTTTGTTGCTCTTTAACTCCTAGAACACGCCCTTGGCGAGGTGGGGGGAACTGGACCACCTTTCTCTGCCCCATCATCCTCTATTAGAAGACACCCAAGCTAAGTAAACATGTCTTGGCCCTTTCCCCCTGAAATGACAGGCAGGCAGAGATGTTGCGTCTTTGTTTGCTTCCTGGCCCTGGGTCTCATTCCCATTGGCATAATCCTGATCTGTGAAGGGCCCCCGACACTTCTGACACCTTCAAGTTCAAAAGCTTCGCCCCCTTCTGACAGTCCCAATCTGACAAATGTAGCCCCTAGGGTCTTGCCCACCACTTCCTCTCCAGTTTTGCCCACGCCCGATCGATTTAGAAAGAAACGAGACACGGTTACCTCCTGTACCCCAAGTACGACTAGAATGATTACTCTCTGTGTCCCCAACAATAAAAGTTGGGTAGTTGAAATAGATTTCGCTAGCTTCCCAGTCACTCCCGTCACCAAAGACCAAGGGGGGGATCTTTTTAACCTTGCAGTACATCTCTCCTCCTCAGTGTGGTATATAACCCTGGGAGGTTGGCATCAGTGGAAGTGGTCCAGTTTAGTGTCAGAAACGGACCTCGATTGGTCCAAGCACTCTAGGGGTCAGGCTTTGCACTGGAGAAACCAAAATATGCTCAGAATAGCAAAAAAACCGGATCTTTCAGGCTTAATTTTTACCCTAAAGGATCTGGCCTTGACCTCCTGTCAACAATTTATACTTGCCCCTTGGACTGATCGCACCGCCCTGTATTGGCAAATGGAAATATGCCCTAGCGTTGGTGCAGCTCCAAGCTCTGTAGTTAAAGATGATAACCCCACCTTTAATGGCCCTCCGGTGACATATACAAACGGGGGGAGAAACGGCCGAATACGCATTGTAGACACAAATAAAATGTCTAAAGATGACCTCTTCCAAATTCTAACCGGTATTTCTGGAGCAACGAACAACTGGTTACTACTAGCTGAACAAGCTGCTGACAAGACGGCTTCCGACTGCATAGTATGTATGGGAGCCCGCCCCACTTTAAGAGTTGTACCGGCGCCAGTCAATAGTGCATGCCTCCTGCATCTTATGAACAATACAAAACGAGGTCATTGCTCATATCTGGAAAACCACTTTCCTAAAACTCAACGCTCGGTCTCTAATAAACCACCTTTCTTTTCTTCAGATGTAGCTGTGAACAATTTCACTTGTATTAACCTGACTGGCAATGCAGTAAAACTAGGTAGCTTGAACTCTTCTTGGTGCACTGAGATGACGGTTATGAAACCAAACTTCCGACCTACGGCTAGGGCTGATTTGTGGTGGTGGTGTGGCAATAACAAGTTATATGATGGTTTCCCTCGGGATGCGTCAGGTCTTTGCGCTCTCATAACTCTTATTTTACCTGTTTTAGTCACTCCAGTAGATCTCCCTATAGAAGTACACGAAATTGGCCTCCCATCCTCCTCTGAACGCCGCTCTAAACGTTCTCTAATCCCAGGTTCAGCTCATAATCCAACCTATATTGATGCTGTAGGTATACCCCGTGGGGTCCCCGATGAATATAAACTGCGAGACCAGGTTAAAGCAGGATGGGCCTCGATACTTTGGATGGTTGAAATAAATGCGAATGTAGACAGAATTAACTACATTCACTTTAATGTGCAACTGTTGGCTAATTACACTCGAGATGGTTTTGAAGCTGTGCATGCACAGTTATCTGCCACTTCCCTAATGGCTTTCCAAAACAGGGTCGCAACGGATTTTCTCCTCGCAGAAAGAGGCGGAGTCTGCAGCCTTTTTGGTCAGGAGTGCTGTACCTATATCCCCAATAACACAGCTCCTGATGGTTCCCTCACTAAAGCTATTACTGGTCTCACAGCTCTTACTGTTAAAATGAAGGAACACTCGGGCGTTGATACTGCCATGTGGGACTCTTGGCTTAACATGTTTGGCAAATATAAGGCCCTTGTAGCTTCCATCCTAGTTTCCATCTCAGTTTTTGTTGCTATCCTAGTCACCTGCGGTTGCTGTTGTATTCCATGCATTCGATCCCTCTTCCAGAGACTGATTGTTACAGCTTTCACTCCTGAGGATAAGGATCTCGCCCGGCAGATGCCTTTATTGGCTAGTCAACTTCCCACCTCCTCGCCAACGGATGATGAAAACTCTGATCGTGAGGGTGACGACCATTATCGTCTTTCTCTTGTTTAAATTCTTCTAGAATGGTTGTTTCTCTGTGGTGTTTTGTATTAGGTTTGTTATTAATTGTTTCCCTCACCCACTTCCTCTTGAAGGATATATCTGGTTGAACTGTGTCTGGTCGGGTTGTGAGGGTTAAGCGATGTTCTCAGGGTCTCCGGACTTAAGCCTGAGCGAATGTGTACTCCCACCACTGGATATAAATTGTTTTTTTTCCACACCCCTTCCTCACGTTTTACCATATTCACTTTTGAATGTCCTTAGCAGTTACCGTTCTGGGTTTATTTTACGGTTGATTTATTCTTTCACATTTTCACGTTTACATCTCTCATTATTATAGTATACTCTGTACTCTCCACATTTTTATCATTACTTATCCTTTTTGGTTGCTGAGTTACAGGAACTGTTAATTTTGTGTCACTACCCTGGTTGCACTAACTCGTTGTATCCTTGTGTGCAGGACAGCTGTTACTGCTTTCATCGGGAACCGAGACTGCTTGCAGCCGACCCCTGGGCAGGGTGGTGCCTGGACTCTTTTCTCCTCATCTGCAATGACAGATAAAGACAAATGATAAGACCCGAGGAGTTTTTCGAGCCAGGCTTCGACACGTCTCTGTGTTCCTTTGAATGTTACTTATTTTTGTGTGTTGACCCATTTAAGATGGGTCAAAAGGGGGATTTGAAGAAAATATAATCTGATCAAACATTATTCAGCTTTAAATATTGTTCAGCTTTAAAGTTACTGTGCAACTGTGTAATAAAAATGTGCTCACGACTTTGGCCTTGAGAGCGATAAGAAGCGATCGCCTCATCCTGCAGGTGCAAGATATCTGCAAGCGAAGAGACTAGAACACCCAAGGCCGCTTTCCTTTTATGGAGTTGTTTTTCTGCTAATGCAGCACTTTCCTCACAACCCCCTCCTGTAAGTTTTAGAGAATATATACCCATCCTCACAGCAAATATGAGGAATCTTCTGATGTGAGCTGTGTTGAGAGGTTGTCTCTGTCTCAATAAAAGTTCACTGATTCCCCATCTGCTGCAGGTGTCCGGTTGTCTTCATTCTCCGCCAGCCTGGTTAAGTCAATTCCTCCTTAACATCTAAAAGAACCTATTTAATGAAGGAAGACGGGTTCACTTTGTGTTTAATATTATTCTATTGCTGTTGTTGTTTTTTTTATATCCTTCATATTGCGCGCGGTGAAATATCTCCACATCCTCGTTTTCAGAGTGCGGTTAAATCTCTCCACCACCGAGGCCTTTAGATCGCTGGCGGTAGCAAAATGGGATATACTGTGATTTTTCATCAGAGCTTGAAAACTCTTGTTGAAAAACTCTTTTCCCGCATCGGTCTGTAAATTTTCCGGTATTTCACTCTCTCTCAACACAGATTCGAAAGCTTCAGTCACTTCAGAACCCGTCTTCTTTTTCAGAGGGCGGGCGTAAGCCTTTTTTGAAAATACGTCTATGACGGTTAATAAATAATTGAATCCGTCGTTGTATTCAGACAGCTGTCTCATGTCGCACAGGTCAGCCTGAAGCTGCTTCAGGGGTTTGGTCACAAACACTCTATTTCTCTTAAATCTTACTCGCGCCGGCTTGTGCAGAGTATAGGCGTCCTGCTCGGATAAAAAATTCTGCACCTTGCGGATATCAACTTTTTTACCGGTTTCATCTTCTAAAGCGCGTCGAAGTCTATTTACTCCTCCGAAACTACCGGGGTGATGCGGGTCATAATACACTTTTTTCATCTCACTTTTCTCGGCCATCTCGTCTTCTGATAAAAAGCTCGTCTGCGTTA
>NC_140598.1:5688908-5781408 GCF_057381915.1 Diplotaxodon limnothrissa | reverse complement strand
GCTGTGTGATGCCATTGAGAATGTTGGTTTGCCATGGAAGAGGTTTGTTGGAATAACAACAGATGGAGCGCCATCAATGACAGGGAGGAAACATGGACTGGTGGCACAAAACAAACTGGAAGAGGAAGGCGTGGAGGAGGCCATTGCTCTGCACTGCATCATCCATCAGCAGGTCCTTTGCAGCAAATGCCTGAAGTTTGACAATGTGATGTCTATTGTTGTGAAATGCATCAACCAAATCAGATCCAGGGGCTTAAAGCACCGAAGGTTCTGTGCTTTTTTAGAGGAAATGGAGTCAGAATATGGGGATGTGCTCGACTTCACTGAGGTACGTTGGCTCAGCAGGGGAAATGTATTAAAGAGACTTTTTGAGTTGAGAGCAGAAGTGAAGCCTTCATGGAGAAGGATGGAGTTAGTGTTCCTGTGCTAACTGATCCCAAATGGCTCATGGACTCAGCTTTTCTTGTTGATATGACACATGAGCTTAATGTACTGAACAAGACGTTACAAGGCCAGGGGCAACTTGTCAGTGCTGCCTATGACAACGTGAGAGCATTCTCCACAAAACTGGCGCTCTGGAAAGCTCAGCTCTCTCAGACAAACCTTTGCCATTTCCCAGCATGCAAGGCACTCGTGGATGCAGGCACACCATTCAGTGCTGACGAGTATGTTGATGTCATTTTGAGGCTACAGGAGGAATTTGATCACAGATTTGCTGACTCCAAGACACACAGAGCCACCTTTCACATTTTTGCGGACCCCTTCTCCTTTGATGTGCAAGATGCCCCTTCTGTGCTTCAAATGGAGCTCATTGAGCTGCAGTGCAACTCTGAACTCAAAGCAAAGTTCAGGGAGGTGAGTGGAAAAGCAGACAAGCTTGGACAATTTTTGAGAGACTTGAGCCCTAGTTTCCCTCGGCTTTCCCGAATGTTCAAGCGGACCATGTGCCTTTTTGGTAGCACATACTTGTGCCAAAAGCTCTTCTCCACTTTGAACTTCAATAAGTCCAAGTACAGGTCCAGACTTACGGATGATCATCTTCAAGACATACTGAGGGTTGCAACTGCTTCCTCCTTCAGGCCAAATCTGGCTCGGCTATGCGAGAGGAAACGCTGCCAGGTCTCTAGCAGCAAGGAGTAGGCAAGAGAAGCCATGTTCAGAAGAACAGTTCATTTTCTACAGTGTTCCATTCATGTTCAGAAGAAGGTTATAGAACTGTTAATACAGACATTTCAATCTAAATACAGCAGATATAGAAGACTGAAAGATACACACAAGTTCACTGACTAAAAATATCTTATTATTATTTTATTTATGTATTACAGATTGATTTATTTTCTTATTAATTCTTAATTTGTTTATTCATTTTTCATATTTTGTGTTAAAAAATAAAAATAAAGAGATTTGAGAAGATTGGAATTTTTTAACCATGCCTTTCTTGTGGAAAACCTAATGCGGCCCAGCCTCACCCAGACTCTGCCTGCAGCGGCCCCCAGCTAAATTGAGTTTGAGACCCCTGTCCTACACCATAAATCAGTAAGAGAGGGTACGACCTCTCTCATGGCCCCAAGTGGTGTGTGCATGCCAGAGCACTCTGGAAGGCACACAGAGTCTTTACAGACTACTCAGGATCAAACCTCTATCATCATGCAATCGATTATACAACTCTAAGCATATATGAGTAAATATTTCTAAGCATAAATGACAATCAACAATATAAACCTTACAGCTGGTTTTAATAACAGAATTCATTTGTTTCTCAAACGAGAAAGAGCTATCGAGAAACACTCCTAAATCTTTAGTTCTTAACTTTTCCAGTGGGCCAAGGTCAACATTATCTGCTAATGCTAAATAGGCTGCCGTTATTAACTAATGCTAATTTGACATGAATTAGCATTATGCACTAATGCTAACACTTACTTTTTTTAAAAATGTGAGTAGCTAATGCTAACACTATTTCCCTTAACTTTATAACAATGTTAACGGCTAATGCTAACACTCTTTTTCCTAGCATTATAACATCTGAGCTGCTAATGCTAAGTAGGCTGCCATTAGCACCTACGTCTAATTTAAGGCAAATACGCATTAGAACCTAATGCTCATATCGTTTTCCTTTGCTTTATAACAATGTGAGCAGCTACTGCTAAATAGCATTAGCTAATAACAGCAGTCTAATTTAATGCAAGTTAGCCTCATTTGCATTACAACGATGTGAGGAGTTAACGCTAAGTATGCTGCCATTAGTGGCTAATTCTAATTAGGGGTGAATAAATATTACCAGCTAATGCTAATATCGTATTCTCTTCCCTTTTAACAATGTGAGCAGCTAGTGCTAGGTAGGCTGATGCTAGCAGCTAATGCTAAAGCTAATTTAATGTGAATTAGCATCACATTAGTGAGGAGTTAATGCTAAGTAGACTGCCATTAGCAGGTAATGCTAATTTTAGGTGAATAGGAATTGGCAGATAATGCTAATACCATATTTTCTTGCTTTATAACAATGTGACCAGCTAATGCTATGTAGGTTGCCGTTATTAGCTAATACTAATTTGAGGTGAATTAGCATTATCCCCTTATGCTAACAATGTTTTTTCTTACTTTTTAACAATACAAGTAGCTAATGTGAACACTTTTTTTTTTTTATTGAATTCTAATTTTTCCCTTGCGATGTGAAGAGTTAATGCTAAATAGGATGCCATTAGTGGCTAATTCTAATTTTAGATGAGAAAGCATTAGAAGCAAATGCTAATACCATATTTTCTTGCTTTATATCAATATTAGTAGGTAATGCTAAGTACGTAGCCATTATTAGCTAATGCTAATTTAGGTGAATTAGCATTATCCACTAATGCTAACACTGTTTTTGCCAACTCTTTTCCCTTGCATTATAACAATATGAGCAGCTAATGCTAAGAAGGCTGCCATTATTAGGTAATGCTAATTATTATGTGTGTTAGCATTATCCGCTGCTGCTAGCAATGTTTTATCTTACCTTTTAACAATATCAGCAGCTAATGCTAACACTACTTTAATTTCAGTTAAACCTACTTAGCATTAATTAACTTCATTTAGCATTAAGAAGTTTTTGCTATAGGCTACCATTAGTGGCTAATGCTAATTTTAGGTAAATAGAAATTGGCAGCTATTGCTAATACCATATTTTCTTGCCTTATAACAATGTGACCAGCTAATGCTAAGCAGGTGCCATTATTAGCTAATACTAATTTGAGATGAATTAGCATTATCCGCTTATGCTAACAATGTTTTTTCTTACTTTTTAACAATACGCCATTAGTGGCTAATTCTAATTTTAGATGAAAAAGGATTAACAGCTAATGCTCATACTGTTTGCTTTGTAAGAATGACAGCAGCTAATGATATGAAGTCTACCGTTATTAACTAATGCTAATTTGATGAGAATTAGCATTATCCGATAATGGTAACTCTTTTCCCCTGCATTATAACAATGTCAGGAGTTAATGCTAAGTAGACTGCCATTAGGGGCTAACTCTAATTAGGGGTGAATAATTATTAGCAGCTAATACTAATACCGTTTTCTCTTTTTCCTTATAACAACCTGAGCAGCTAATGCTAATTTGATGCGAATTAGCATTATATTAGTGAGCAGTTAATGCTAAGTAGGCTGCCATTATTAACTAATACTACGTTGACGTGAATTAGCATTATGCGCTACTGCTAATACTGTTTTCTCTTACTTATTAAAAATGATAGTAGCTAATACTAATACTCTTTTCCGTTGGGTAACAACAAAGTGAGGAATTAATGCTAAGTTGGCTGCTTTTAGCGGCTTATTCTAATTAGGGGTGAATAATTATTAGCAGCAAATGCTAATACCGTTTTCTCTTTCCTTATAACAATATGAGCAGTTAATGCTAATTTGATGTAAATTAGCATTATATTAGTGAGGAGTTAATGCTAAGTAGGCTGCCATTAGCAGCTAAAGGTAATTTGAGGTGAATAAGCACTAGTAGCTAATGCCAATACCCTTTTCTCTTGTGTTATAATGATGTGAAACGTTAATATTGTTCTCAAACAACAGAATGAGAATGAAATATTGATTCTAACAGGGCCCATAAACAGCATTAGCTTAGCAGCATTAGCTTATCAGAGTCTCCATCATGGTCACACAAATCCTTAGCGGAGCAAAGTGGCCTACTTAGCAATAGCTGCTGTAGAAAGCAAAGGGAAAACAGTATTAGCATTAGCTGCTAAATGTGCACTTGAGAACAAATCTATTGTGAATTCAGCCGTGAATGTAGTGTTTCCAGTAAGCTTCCATTTCCAAATGTTAGCTGCTCCTGTCTGCCTCTTTGTCACACACACAGACTGAAATGATTCACAGCCTTGTTTCATCCTTCTGTCAGTGTCACTGACTGTCACTGTGACTGTGGACATACAGCATGGGAAACACACACATGGCTGATACTTGTATCTAAAGTTACAAAATGTTGTCTCTGTCCAAATATTACCTAACTGTAAGTCTACTTTTAATGAAACTCTCAACATGACTTATCAGTTATCATTAATGTTCCTGCAAACAGACTCCTTGAAGACCCCCTACATAAATATCCATGTACTATCCAGCTAGACTAGTGTGTCTGTCCCTGAAAATATTCCTGCATGTGTGATTGTTCATGTCTCATCTGCAGGAAACAAACAGGAAGTGAGTGAAAGACACAGGAAATGATTCCAGCTCTTCCTCCTCTATCAGACATTCTCTCCATACCTGAGAGTGTCCAGTCTCCAGCCTGGATCCTTCAGTCCAGCCGACAGAAGCTTCATTCCTGAGGGACCTGGATGATTGTAGCTCAGGTCCAGCTCTCTCAGATGGGAGGGGTTGGAGGTCAGAGCTGAGGCCAGAGAAGTACAGCCTTCCTCTGTGATCAGACAGCCTGACAGACTGCAGACACACAAAACAACAATCCATCTGTTATCCATCTCTATAGCAGCATAACTAAGTGATGGTTCAGGGTCACCTGATCCAGCTCTAACTATAAGTTTTATCAAAAAGGAAAGTTTGAAGCTGATCGTCAAAGTAGAGAGGGTGTCTGTCTCCTGAACTCAAACTGGGAGCTGCTTCCACACCCAGTCCAACATAGCCAGGCTTTCTTTGCTGCTTTGACAAAACCTCAAATCCCAGTCAGAGATGGTGAGCATCATCACAGTGATGATCATTTCTCTGTTAACCCAGGCTTTCTGCTTCAGGATCTGTGCACGCTCACAGAACAAGGAGACCTTTAAACATCATTTCACTAAATGGATGGACTGAGCTCAGCCTACAGATGAACTGGATAAATAAAGATTTGAGCTCAGTGTGCTCAGTGTTCCTGTCTATTCCTAACATATTCCTAACATGATAGCTGCACTTTAGAGCTCTAAAACTGGAACTGACACATATTTAAACTCTACATGTTACTCAGTACATTCAGTTCTGACACTCGCCCACAGTCCAACAAAGGAAACATGGAGATCACATCAGTTTGTCACCAAAGTCTAATTATTCCAGAGGGCAGTGTTGATACAACTAAAGTTATTTTTAAGCAAAGTAGAGTTTTTTATTGTCGCAGTACTTCATGTCTGAAGTATCACTTAAATGCATTACACGCTGTTGATGGCAGCAAACAAACCACCCAAACAAACAGAGGTGGGAGGCTTGGGCAGACTACGTAGGATCAGCTTGTGGGAGGAGTCAGGATAAAACCAAAGAAAGACAAGCTAACAAACACCACAGTGAAGTGAGTAGCTACAAACTGCAGGCTGATTAGTGTTGTTGAAGAAGTCGGTCTGAGGAACGTTCTTAGGATCAACAAATGACGGCATGTATGAGCCTCCCTCAAGACGCACCATCACAAGAAGAACACATGAGCTGTAGAAAAAGGAGAGACTATGAAAGCCACGGCGTTACAACGTGCACCAGCTGTTGGTCTCTCTGGAGACTACTGGGCGTGGCTGGGTAACCATGGTTACTTGGGAGTTACAGTACATGATATTAATGAAGAGTGGGAGCTGCGTTCTATAGCAAACAATTTGTTATGAGGTAATCAGCTGATCTTAGTTTAACCGGAAGCCCTTCACAATAATTGCAATGCCTTTATTTTGTACAACTACCATCAGTTCGTCTGTACTGATGGTAACTTAAAGTCACACTAATGTCGTTTAGTTTCTATAGTTTATGTAGTGGAAGTATACTACAGTACCCTGATCACTGATAGGACAGATTTATGTAGATATACACCTTTGTGTTTAACATTACTGCATTATAGTACTGTGATCTTTGTCCTTATATATGGCTATATTAGCTATACTGATGTACGTACATATAACTGGATATGTAACTTATCTATTCATCTTATTTGTCATGTATTTGTATTGTGTACTTCCTTTTTGTAAGAAACCACACACATGATCACAGCCGCAAGAATCAATCAGTGAAAGAATAAAGTGTCTCAAACCAAACCTTAAGCTCTTTATTCCACATGCTGGGATCATTTGGCCTTCAGTGGTGTTCTGGCTGACACACTGGAGTGAACGGAGTGCTAAAGAGTGAATCGGACACACCAGTGTCATCTCTGATATCTCCACTACATTTAATCGTCCTTCAGCTTGTGGCTGCCGTTAGCTGGTCTGCTAGTTAGCTGATTTGCTATTTAGCCGGTGTGCTAGTTAGCTGGTGTGCTGACCAGCGAACCAGTAGGTTACAAGATGAGCTTGTCTGTCTGATGAGCCAGCTCTCTCTGTCTTGGTCATTTTGTCCTTGGGCAAAACCTAACCTACCACTACAACTGTAGCTTACCTCCACCAGTGTGTGAATGTGAGAGTGAATGAATACAGGGAGTGCAGAATTATTAGGCAAATGAGTATGTTGTCCACATCATCCTCTTCATGCATGTTGTCTTACTCCAAGCTGTATAGGCTCGAAAGCCTACTACCAATTAAGCATATTAGGTGATGTGCATCTCTGTAATGAGAAGGGGTGTGGTCTAATGACATCAACACCCTATATCAGGTGTGCATAATTATTAGGTAACGTCCTTTCCTTTGGCAAAATGGGTCAAAAGAAGGACTTGACAGGCTCAGAAAAGTCAAAAATAGTGAGATATCTTGCAGAGGGATGCAGCAGTCTCAAAATTGCAAAGCTTCTGAAGCGTGATCATCGAACAATCAAGCGTTTCATTCAAAATAGTCAACAGGGTCGCAAGAAGCGTGTGGAAAAACCAAGGCACAAAATAACTGCCCATGAACTGAGAAAAGTCAAGCGTGCAGCTGCCAAGATGCCACTTGCCACCAGTTTGGCCATATTTTGGAGCTGCAACATCACTGGAGTGCCCAAGAGCACAAGGTGTGCAATACTCAGAGACATGGCCAAGGTAAGAAAGGCTGAAAGACGACCACCACTGAACAAGACACACAAGCTGAAACGTCAAGACTGGGCCAAGAAATATCTCAAGACTGGTTTTTCTAAGGTTTTATGGACTGATGAAATGAGAGTGAGTCTTGATGGGCCAGATGGATGGGCCCGTGGCTGGATTGGTAAAGGGCAGAGAGCTCCAGTCCCACTCAGACGCCAGCAAGGTGGAGGTGGAGTACTGGTTTGGGCTGGTATCATCAAAGATGAGCTTGTGGGGCCTTTTCGGGTTGAGGATGGAGTCAAGCTCAACTCCCAGTCCTACTGCCAGTTTCTGGAAGACACCTTCTTCAAGCAGTGGTACAGGAAGAAGTCAGCATCCTTCAAGAAAAACATGATTTTCATGCAGGACAATGCTCCATCACACGCGTCCAAGTACTCCACAGCGTGGCTGGCAAGAAAGGGTATAAAAGAAGAAAAACTAATGACATGGCCTCCTTGTTCACCTGATCTGAACCCCATTGAGAACTTGTGGTCCATCATCAAATGTGAGATTTACAAGGAGGGAAAACAGTCCACCTCTCTGAACAGTGTCTGGGAGGCTGTGGTTGCTGCTGCACGCAATGTTGATGGTGAACAGATCAAAACACTGACAGAATCCATGGATGGCAGGCTTTTGAGTGTCCTTGCAAAGAAAGGTGGCTATATTGGTCGCTGATTTGTTTTTGTTTTGTTTTTGAATGTCAGAAATGTATATTTGTGAATGTGGAGATGTTATATTGGTGTCACTGGTAAAAATAAATAAATGAAATGGGTATATATTTGTTTTTTGTTAAGTTGCCTAATAATTCTGCACAGTAATAGTCACCTGCACACACAGATATCCCCCTAAAATAGCTAAAACTAAAAACAAACTAAAAACTACTTCCAAAAACATTCAGCTTTGATATTAATGAGTTTTTTGGGTTCATTGAGAACATGGTTGTTGTTCAATAATAAAATTATTCCTCAAAAATACAACTTGCCTAATAATTCTGCACTCCCTGTAGTGGGATTGTAAAGGGTCTTTGAGGGTCTCGAAAAGCGCTATATAAATGCAATCCATTATTATTATTAAGAGCATCTTTAGGCCTGACTGTGCTCATCCTTCCTCCAACCTCTCCTTACCAAAGATAACAACTACATCAGTATTAGCTCAATAACAATTTCTGCAATTCAATTGTGGATATTCATTTTTAAACCTTGTGTAAAACGATAAAACCTCAAAGTCTGAGCATTATTCTTTGTGCAAACAGCTCTTGCAGGTTCCCCCGGACTTAGGTTATTTTTATTATTTAATTACTTTCCTTTAAGCAGCTGTTCAGGCTACTAAACTCATCCCAGAAATAACAAGTGACACCATTAATAGTAGAGGTGGGAATCACCATACAACTCGCGATACGATATTATCACAATACTTAACGCACGATACGATATTATTGCGATTTTTTAAAATATTTTGCGATATTTAAATTCTGCACATAAAGGTAAACTTTATCAATATTCATTTTATCTAATATCAAAGTCTCACACTCAGTCTTTCTCTCATTTCAGTCAGTTTTATTGTTGACAAACTGAACGGTTTGTATTACAGTCTAGTCCAACTTAACTGAATGCAACCATCTGGTACAATTATAGCTATTCTGAACTATGCAATTTATGAAAACTATGCAGCCCCTTCAGCAACTGAAGAATTTGAAAGTAAATTTAAAAAAATATATAATTTTACATTAAATAAAAAAGTTTCAAACTTAATTAAAATTAAACATGTCTTAAATTAAAATAAGTAAACTGTCATGTTTATTGCTGCCAAAAAAAAGTTAAACACATTTGGACAGTGAAGGAATGTCAGGATTGTTGCTCAGAAAAAGGATCAACATGCTCTGAAGTCAACATGCTCTGACTCCAGAGCATGTTGACTTCAGAGAAAAAATTGTTTGTAACAAAATATCGATTTCTGCTGTCCCTGTATCGATACATTATTAGCAAACAAAATATCACGATACTACACAGTATCGATTTTTTCCCCCACCCCTAATTAATAGTGGAGCTAACTTTAACAGGTGAAACTGATTTGACCTATAAGGCTACTGCAGTTACTTCTTATCAGGTTTAGTAGGGAAGACATCTGGATGAGGTAGTTAGTAGTATGTAGTTAGTACCGGGCGACTCCCCTCCCCCACATCGGCACCAGAACCCTGTATTATCTACAGGGTAAGACTGCCTGTTTTATCAAACTATGGCCATTACTACTGTGATCATTTGCAGCCCAGTGTGCCGCTCTCTCTGCTGGGATGAACCACTGGAGCTCACCCAGTCATCCCTTTCTTTCTCTCAAGAAGAAGTGAAATAAATATATTTATTATGTTACGAGTCTAATATTCTTTAAATCAAACTGTAATGAATAAATCAAGCAAGAAGATTTGGTGGCTCCACGTGTTGTAGAAGAAAAGATAAACATCTCATTTTGAGAAATCAGCCTTTAAAATTAAGTACTGTGAATAAAAAACAAACAGCGAGCCAATCAGCAGTCGCCAATATCCTCCTAATTTCATTCACAAAGAAATCAAATATATATATTATGGGCCCAAAGGAGCCTAAATCTTTAAATTAGGCAGTACGTGAAGTATTTTTTTAAATAAACAAAGACATGACTATAACAACTTTTAGTAATTCAGAGTCCAATTATCCACTCAAATGTAAATAAAAGTTCACTTGACAGCTGTAAAAGTTACCTGTTTATACAATAATATAATTCACATCTCAAATGATCATCTGTGGAAAAGTTTGAATCCTGACCTGAGAGTTTCCACTGCACACTGTGAACTCTTTAGTCCAGCGGACAGAAGCTTCACTCCTGAATCCTGCAGGTCAGAGTTACTCAGGTCCAGCTCTCTCAGACTGGAGGACTGGGAGCTGAGGACTGAGCACAGAGCTTCACAGCTTCTCTCTGACAGGTTACAGCCACTCAGTCTGAAAAATAAAAGACAATCTATAAAACAAGTACTCATGTAGAGTTTGTTAATACATTTCACAACATTAAATGTTGACTTTCTATTTTTAAAGGAAACATAAACATACTAAGATACAACATCATATGTATGAACTTTAATTAATAATTCTAAAAACTAAATGTTTTCTGATCTGACCTCAGAGTATTCAGTTTACAGTTTAAACGTTGTAGTCCAGCAGACAGAAGCTTCACTCCTGAATCCTGCAGCTTTCTGATACTCAGGTCCAGCTCTGTCAGACTAGAGGACTGCGAGCTGAGAACTGAGGACAGAGCTTCACAGTTTTCCTCTGAGAGTTCACAGATGTTAAGTCTGAAGATAAAAACATGAATAAAGATTGTTGTTAAAGTGTAATCAGGGTGCAATAGCTTATTGTCTTGTGCTGAGCAGGTTAGTATAAGTTTACCTTAACTTGGAAATGAATAAAAATGCTATGAGACAAGGATAACTGGATAAAGATATAAACAAAAACAAACATCAAACACATAAACAAACAGAACTAAACATAATACAAATTGATCTGACCTCAGAACATTCAGTTTGGCATGTGGACTCTCCACTGCAGCAGACAGAAGCTTTACTGCTGAAGCCTTCAGGCTGTTGGTACTCAGGTCCAGCTCTCTCAGACTACAGGACTGGGAGCTGACCACTGACAACAAATTTTCACAGCCTTCCTCTGAGACGTTACAGCTGCTCAGTCTGTGAGAGAAAGGAAAAAAACAAACAATATATGTGATCAAATTAAATTTGTTTATATGTTGAACCCTTTTTTTTAAAAATTTATTTAAACCTATGAGACTATGAGTGCTACCAGTCCAGTGCACATGATTGGTACCTTGATGGTACCTTGCTCAGGGGTACCACAAGGTAACTATTCGGTGGATTCGACCCCTGACCTTATGATCATGGGGCGACCACTCTGCCTACTGAGCTAATAATTCTGTGTACACTGTCATACAATATTAACTAAAACAATTATTTTAGAAAATTTTAGTAATTCAATAATCATGCTCATTACCTGTATATTGTGAATAACACTGGATTTTAAACACTAGCTGTATAAAACTCTTCCTGTTAAAGGTGCGTATAAAGGAAATGGCCATATTTTGGAGCTGCAACATCACTGGAGTGCCCAAAAGCACAAGGTGTGCAATACTCAGAGACATGGCCAAGGTAAGAAAGGCTGAAAGACGACCACCACTGAACAAGACACACAAGCTGAAACGTCAAGACTGGGCCAAGAAATATCTCAAGACTGGTTTTTCTAAGGTTTTATGGACTGATGAAATGAGAGTGAGTCTTGATGGGCCAGATGGATGGGCCCGTGGCTGGATTGGTAAAGGGCAGAGAGCTCCAGTCCCACTCAGACGCCAGCAAGGTGGAGGTGGAGTACTGGTTTGGGCTGGTATCATCAAAGATGAGCTTGTGGGGCCTTTTCGGGTTGAGGATGGAGTCAAGCTCAACTCCCAGTCCTACTGCCAGTTTCTGGAAGACACCTTCTTCAAGCAGTGGTACAGGAAGAAGTCTGCATCCTTCAAGAAAAACATGATTTTCATGCAGGACAATGCTCCATCACACGCGTCCAAGTACTCCACAGCGTGGCTGGCAAGAAAGGGTATAAAAGAAGAAAAACTAATGACATGGCCACCTTGTTCACCTGATCTGAACCCCATTGAGAACAATTATTTTAGAAAATTTTAGTAATTCAATAATCATGCTCATTACCTGTGTATTGTGAAGAACACTGGATTTTAAACACTAGCTGTATAAAACTCTTCCTGTTAAAGGTGCGTATAAAGGAAATGAGCTGAAATGCAGACTTCATGGAGAATGTTTGCTGTCAGCATATATCAAAGACAAAGCAGAGATCCATCCAGTCTCTTCCACTAAGCCCACAGAGGGACAGACAACCACTCTCACTCACACCTGCATGAAGTTTGGATCACCAGGTAACCTAACTGCATGTCTGTGGACAGTGGGAAGAAACTGTAGAGGACCCAGAGTGAACCCACTGTAATTCTGTGATAACACTGGTTATGGAAGCCTTACAGTTACATATGGTTACTGACAAGAAACACGACCTTAGAGGCAATTTCAGTAATGAAGACCGAGTTTCTCCCTCCATACAGGATGAAAACATGACAGCACAGCAGAGATTTATATTTAAAAAGGGAGAGTGTGCACTGAAAGTGAGATACAAACTTGAACTTAAATTATGAACATCAGAAAAAGATGTAGGTGAAGTCTGTGCTTTAGAATAAAACAACCAAACTCCTGGAGTTGGAGACAAATGAACAAGCTGAGGATAATAAACCTGTCAGAGGGGCTGAAGCATCAGAACTCATGTTCTTATAGGCTGGGTCTGGATTGTCCTTTGATAAGAGTTACAGAACAAAGTGTGTTTTAGAAATGCTGGAGTGAAACATTAAAACTACCATATATTTACTGAGTGACTGATGATCATTTAATTTACTATTTTAAAAAAATGTTACAGTGCTCTTTGAACTCAGCATTTCTGATTTATTTCCCATGATTTTAACAATGAAGCGATGACAACATGTTTACTCACAGAGCTTTGTTGGAGGCTTTGACCACTGGCAGCATTCTCAGAAGAGCCTCCTCTGAAGCAGAGTATTTCTTGAAGTCAAACTCATCCAGATCTTCTTCTGATGACAGTAAGATGAAGGTCAGAGCTGAGCACTGAGCAGGAGACAGTTTACCTGTGGAGAGACTTCCTGAAGTCCTGTATTGTTGGATCTCCTCCACTAGAGAACGATCATTCAGTTCATTCAGACAGTGGATCAGATTGATGCTTTTCTCTGCAGACAGATTCTTACTGAGCTTCTCCTTGATGTACTGGACTGTTTCCTGATTGGTCAGTGAGTTACTTCCTGTTTGTGTCATCAGGGCTCGTAAGAGAGTCTGATTGGTCTGCAGTGAAAGACCCAGGAGGAAGCGGAGGAACAAGTCCAGGTGTCCATTTGGACTCTGTAAGGCCTTGTTCACAGCACTCTGGTAGAAGTGTGTCTCTGCAGATTCTCCTGTTTCAGACTTCTTGGATGTTGTTTGTTGTTGTTCCAGCAGATTGAGTCCAGAGTTGATGAAGGTCAGATGGACATGAAGAGCAGCCAGAAACTCCTGAACACTCAGATGGATGAAGCAGAACACCTTGTCCTGGTACAGTCCTCTCTCCTCTTTAAAGATCTGTGTGAACACTCCTGAGTACACTGAGGCTGCTCTGATATCGATGCCACACTCTGTCAGGTCTGATTCATAGAAGATCAGGTTTCCTTTCTGCAGCTGATCAAAAGCCAGTTTTCCCAGAGACTCCATCATCTTCCTGCTCTCAGGACTCCAGTGTGGATCTGTCTCAGCTCCTCCATCATACTTGACCTTCTTCACTTTGGCCTGAACCACCAGGAAGTGGATGTACATCTCAGTCAGGGTGTTGGGCAGCTGTCCTCCCTCTCTGGTTTCCAGCACATCCTCCAGAACTGTAGCAGTGATCCAGCAGAAGACTGGGATGTGACACATGATGTGGAGGCTTCGTGATGTCTTGATGTGGGAGATGATCCTGCTGGCCTGCTCCTCATCTCTGAATCTCTTCCTGAAGTACTCCTCCTTCTGTGGGTCAGTGAACCCTCTGACCTCTGTCACCATGCCAACACAGTCAGGAGGGATCTGATTGGCTGCTGCAGGTCGTGTGGTTATCCAGAGGCGAGCAGAGGGAAGCAGTTTCCCCCTGATGAGGTTTATCAGCAGCACATCCACTGAGGTGGACTTTCTAGGGTCAGTTAGGATTGTAGTTTTGTGGAAGTCCAGAGGAAGTCGACACTCATCCAGACCATCAAAGATGAACACAACCTGGAAGTCTTCAAAGCTGCAGATTCCTGCTTCTTTGGTTTCAGTAAAGAAGTGATGAACAAGTCCCACCAAGCTGAACTTTTCCTCTTTCAGCACATTCAGCTCTCTGAAAGTGAATGGAAATATGAACTGGATGTCCTGGTTGGCTTTGTCTTCAGCCCAGTCCAGGCTGTATTTCTGTGTTAAGACTGTTTTCCCAATGCCAGCCACTCCCTTTGTCAGCACTGTTCTGATTGGTTCATCTCTTCCAGGCGAGGCTTTAAAGATGTCTTCTTGTCTGATGGTTGTTTCTGGTCTGTCTGGTTTCCTGGATGCTGTTTCAATCTGTCTGACCTCATGTTCATCATTGACCTCTGCAGTCCCTCCCTCTGTGATGTAGAGCTCTGTGTAGATCTGATTCAGGAGGGTTGGGTTTCCTGCTTTAGCGATGCCCTCAAACACACACTGGAACTTCTTCTTCAGCTTAGACTTAAGGTTACGATGACAAACAGCAGCTGGAAGTTCTGAATAATAATAATAAAAATACAACTTTAACAATCATATTTTACAAAATGCTGATGACAATTTCTGACCCACTGAGAAATGACTGAACACACTGGTGTCACAAGTGTCTCATTTATCCAGCAGCTTAAACCTTTAGATAAATCCTCTTACGTCTCTGCAGACGGTCAGCCAGCTCCTCCTGCTTCATTCTCCTCAGGAAGTCCACTGTGATCTTCACAAATGCCTCTCTGCTGTTTCTCCTCTGCTCATCATCCTCCCTCTGAAACTCCAAGCACTGGGGCTTATTTGGATTCAGAGCCTTCTGGATCTTCTTCAGCTCGTTCTTCACAAAAGTGATGATGTTGTCCTCCAGCAGCTGGAACAGAATACTTTATGAATGACCCACCACTCTGAACTTTAGTCCACACAACATCCACTTCTTTACGATCAAGGGGCATATCATCCGCGAACTCTTTACCAATTATAGGTTTGACTTTATCTGATTAACTGAGACTTTGTCCACAACTCCATGATCCCAAAACGTTGATGCTGTTCATATGAATGCAGCGATTTCAGTGGGAGAAACATTTCACTGGTGTTCAGAGCTGAACTACCAACAGGTTGATGATCAAAGCCAGAAACTTGGAGATGTTTCAGGTGACTGAGTTGATCGTACAGACAACTGGTCTTAAAGGTTCACTCTGTTTACACATACAGATCAGTATTTAAGGTTTGACTCTCATCATCCACTGGGGCACAAACTGGGCGTCATCAGGACACTACAACACAGAACAAACACCATCCCCACAGACACAGCAGCCAGCGAAGCAGAAGAACTTCACATCAAGAAGGTCCTGAGTAAATGTGAACGCTGGTTTGAGGGCGGAGTCAAGGAGGCCATTTATGTGAAAAGGAAAGACCATCTCTGAATGGAGGAGGGGCCTAAGGGTACATTTGTCACCATCTTACATGCTGTGATTGCAGCCATTCCCCAGCTCTCTGTGAACTGGACTCATGACCATTGATCAACAACCATTGATCAATGGTCCTGACAATATGCGTACCAATGATCAATGAACTGACCTCCCAGCCCATTGTTCCTTCAGTGGGCTGGTTTCAGTCATACAAATGTCCTGTTTATGAGATTGAAACCTGCAGTCAGCTGAGACTGAAGAAGTCACCTGATGATGATGAAACGTTTCTCCCACTGAAAACATCCAGATGAACAGAATCAAGCTTTTTGGGATTTACGTACCTGGATGATTGAGCATCAAGACACAACTCTGTGACTTTTCTCAGATGAATCAATCCTCTCCTCCAGCTTTGTTTACATCTACCAGCCCTGTGGCGCTGCCCAGGGAAATAATCTATGTGAGAGGTGGAAAGTCATACAGGTGTCTGCTCCTGCCTTCAGTTATTTTATCTACTGTGTGTCAACTGGCTGAACCTCCTCCAACTGTCTACTGTCTCCCTAAACTCAACAATGACTTAGTGATCTATCCATTCTCTGACCAAAGACATCCTGCTGCAGGAGGTTAACATAGCAGCCAATGATGATCCCACTCACTGTGAACAACACATTTGGACCTGATTTGCTGCTCTGGTTTACACGTGAACTTTGACTGCTGTCACCAAGTTGAGAGGCTCTACAGAAAAACTGGACTTGTCCATAAAATGATGTATAAAAATCATAAACTACATTATAAGGACAGCATTGCTCAATCAACTCTAATTACTATGACCATGTTATCTCTTCTAACTAAGGTACAGACACTCAAACTTGCTGCTTTCAGTGAGAAGTCAAATGCCTGAATATGAGCTGGAAGCTGCTGAGAGTCCTCCTCCTTCCCGTGGGGTTTACTTTCTCTACTACTTTCACTATAAACACGCCCCTTTCATGCACCTGCAGAGGGCCACCAGCAGATGGAGCTGTCTTAAACAAATCCACTTGGATAGTTAGCTGTAGATGATTTTCTCAGTATGATTGTAGGATTTTGAGTAATTCTTTAGATTTATTTAAACTCTTATATTGTGCACAAGTGTTGAGCGACCCATAATTTCTCTGTACTTTTCATAAGAGCAGCCAGACTTTCAGCTAGTTTTTCTTTTTTAAGAGCTCAAAGTTATTGAAGAAACAGTTATTCAGCTTCATTCCCACTGATCTCGACTACAAACTGTTTCACTTTGGTTTCTGTTTAAAGCCTCGATGTTTAAAACGTTTCCCTGTGATCACATTTGCACCGTCTGATTTCAAAGTTTGTTTTCTTTTGGTCGTTTAGTCCACAGAGTCCTTGGTGTTCTGAAAGGGACCTATAAATAAATGCATTATTATTAATAATAAAGTAGTTGTTGTACATGTACAGACCATAAATATGGAGTCCAGCTGTGTTTGATGCTGCTGGGCAGACTGACCACTGGGAACCTCTGAGCTCTGCTGGTCCACTCTGTGGAAGAACCATGAAGGATTAGATCAACACAGGATAAAGATCCAGGAGTTTCTGCTCAAATAACTTCATCTGAATCAAGTCTGTCAAGTTTTAGACTCTCAGATTGTGAAGATATATTTTCTGTTTTCTATGAACTTTCTTTCATCAGTGATGGAAGTGATGATGCTGCAGAAGCTCAGAGGAAACTTTGAGAAAACTGTGATGAACCATCAACTAATGCTCTCAGGAGGCCAAAGGTCCCTGAATGTAACTGTGCAGTAGATTCATCGAGTGTTTGAAACCTGACCACTTCCATATGTTTTCATTCTAACACAAGAAGTCCTTTTCTCATTGCTTTGATTTGAGTTTTCATTTGAGTTTTCTGAGTCTCGTATTTGGAGTCGAGTCTAATCAATGATCTGACAGAAGAACATTAAAAAGGATTTAGCAGTGCTGTCAAAATTAACATGTAGGGTTAGGGTTAGGGGTTCATCTGTTATCATGATTAACATGATAAAAACCTTTAACACGACACATCTGGAGAGCAGAACGACTCAAAATCCCTGAAATGTTTCTATCAACGCACTTCGGGCAGTTTGTCCGAGTAGAGTTACCTTTGCACACGTGCAGATGTGCAGCACATCTGTTAGTGACGGCAGCTGAACCAATCAGCTCAATATGGAAGATGACAAACACACACTGACCTCCCGATGGAAAGTTTGAGTATTAAAAAAATAACAAGACGGACCAGCCGACCAACATGAAGGATTCTGCACATCGTGACAGAAGGAATTTTCTTTTCACCGAAGCACTTCCAGCTTAAAATATCACAACAATGCAAAGCACTGATGACACAACTGCCAAGTGGACAAACTGCAGACCTGTTAGTGTTGTTAATAACATAGTTTTGGTTCCTCGTGTCAAAGACTTGAAGAAGAGTGACAGAGAGTGTTAGACTGCTGCAGGATCAGTGCCACCTCCACAGACCTGTGAAGAAAATGATTGTTTGACAGATGGGCTCAGATTCAGGATCAGCTGAGGAGTTTGTGGCTGACAGAATCCTGCAGGTACAGAGCAGAGCCCATCATTAGCATGCAGGACTGTCCCTGGGGGGGTCGGCTCATTCAGGAGGTTAATCAATGTTTACATGTTCAATAAACATGTTAAGTGTGTAAATTTGCCCTTTTCTCTCGAGTCTGTTTGCTCATGAAATGAACTTTGATTCGTTTACATTAAAAATGATGTTTAATGGTGATTCATCCAAATGAATCCACAGTAACCCTGTGATGAGTCTGATTAAACATTTTCATTAACAGCAGTAACATAGATTATATATTATTATATATTAGTGCACACTTAGCTTTTAGTATATATGTTTGTTACAAAGTTGTATTTACAGCAGAGAAGCTGAGTTAAAGACTGAAAACTATTCAAAGTCTCTTTGAATTGAAGCGTTTAACATTCTTTGTGTTTATTCTGCATTGACTTCATTATATGGTGTAAACGTCTGTTACAGGCTTAAATATAAAGTTGGAAAAATGTAACTGCAGCTATTGATCAAGTAATTGTGATTAATCAGGATTAATGACAGAAGATTGTGTCATTAATTAGTCATGTTTTAATCTACTGACAGCACTAGTGTTCACTCTGGTGCCTCCAACTGTTTTACGCCCTTTCAACACCTTCGTGGTCAAAAGTGTACACGCACAAAATCTACAATAAAATCCTCATGCAGCAATAGGACAGACACACAATCCATTTATCTCTGTGTCTCAAACACACACACGTGTATTCAAAGCCTCGATTTGTTCATATTTCATCTGTTGTGTTTTTATCTTCAGCGTTTTCAGTGTTGCTGCATTTACACCAAAAATGTTTCCATTGATGAATCAGATTGATTTGAATGTGTTTCATCCATACAAATCCCTCCCTGGTGGTCACATGACTCTATAACATAACAGGAGTCATGTGACAAGAGTTTCATGCTGTAAAATGTCAAAATGGTTGAATGTGGTGGAGTAAAAATGTGAGATATCAGCTACTTTTCTTCAATATGAAATGTTTGCAGGGCCTGACAGGAAGTGGACGGACGCTCTGATCACTTCCTGTTTGCTGAAGTGGGTTTTCAGTTGTTTAGAAACCAAAGGCTTGTTTTAAAAGACAGTTTAAATGGGACTGAGGGAACGACGTGTTTGTAGTTTATATCCAACAACATCAAGCAGTTAAATCAAAGAGCTCATGTTGCTAACAGCTCACCTCTCTGCAGCAGACACAGGCTGGACTTTAAAATCAATGAGACGACCTTTAGACCCATCACTCTGTAAGGACACAGAGCTGGGTGGAGGTCCAGGCTGGTTCCTGTGAATAATGATGCAGCAGTGATGTGAGTGCTGAGCTGTGACATGGAGAAGAGTCATGGACAGTTAGAGATGGTCATCTCACCTCTGAGCTTTGGTCTGGCTCTCATGTTCCCCACACAGAGTGCTTTTAGAGGGAGGGGCTCCCTCCTCTCTGTCCTCACACTGATCCATGCTGCTCAATTCAGCTCACACACACTTTCTACCTGCAGAGGAAACACAAATCATTCATGTGCACATCAGCTGAAATCCTCCTTTCATCATGTGTGCTGTCCAAATATCAGCTGCTTCTTTCCTGCTTCATCTCAGTGTCAGCTGGATGCAGTCAGACAGCAGTGTGAGGCAGAGGAAGCTGCCATCAGCTGCTCTGCTATCAGTCCACTAGATGGAGCCTGAAGCACACACGATGCATTCACTGACACACACTGATTCACTGTGACTGGAAGCTTCAGTCAGTCCAACACGTGTGAACAACATTTTAAACATTTCAGCTGATCCAGGATTCAAAGAGGATCAGCAGAGTTAAAGCTTCACACTAATTCTTGCTGCTGAGTTTGCAGAGAACTGCACACACACTGATTCACTGCTAATGAGAAGCTTCTTCCATCCAGTAATTCATCATCCATCAGCTCTGCTGCTGCTCTCAGTCCTGGACTCTGATCACAAACTAAAAGCAGCTTTTTAACTCGTGTCTGTAAGAACTCTTAGTGTTAGCTTAGCGTTAGCTTAGCGTTAGCTTAGTGTTAGCATGCTGTGTGCTAGCTCAGCGTCAGAGCTCTACAGGTGTCTCGTGTGTAAATATTAATCACAGTGACAGTAAAGGAGGTAAAGGGCTGTGACGTCATCACGTACGCTGCGTCCTCTGTGGGCTCTGAGTGAACTCACAAAGTACAAACTACAAGTACACAAACACGAACGTAGCTCAGAGTGGCGGACACACTCGGCCTCGTTGGTCCAGCTGTGAGTCCGTTACCGTGAACTATGGAGCGGCAGATTTGTGCTGAACTAAGCTGCACACAGCTGATGTTAGCCAGGAAACATTACACACTGACTTTAATGGAGAGACCGGAAATACAAACACACACAGTTTGTTGTGTGAAGAAATCAAACACGAGCTGAACAAACAGTAAAGTTCCTAAAGACAAACTGTTAAAGGAGGAAACAAAGCAAACTTACAGTTTCTTCACACACCAACAACAAGCTCCACTCCACACCTGGACACTAAACACGGACACACAGGTGAGCTGCTTCCTGGAAGGAGGCGGGACTCCACCTGAAACTCAGCACAGGTGGGAGGGGCTCAGCTCTGTGTGTGCTGATGTGTTAACTTTAAAAATATGCCGTCTGACTGCTCAGACTGAGTCAGAGTAAAGTTCACATGCTGACGTGTGGAGACATGAAACCTTGTTGTAGCTGCAGGTGTGAACACACTGATCCCAGATCAGCTCTGCTGTAGTTGTAACATGAACATTTCTGCTGCAAAGCTTCAAATGTTCAGCATGTTTCTCTGTTTCCAGTCTATAGATCCAGTCACACTTTCTACCTTCACCTGTGCAGTAAAGACTGAGAGCAGAGCTGAAAGCAAGCGTCCAATCAGTGAGCAGCATCAACACCTGAGCTTCATTCAGACTCTGTTATTGAAGATGTTGTTGGTACAAAGTTCATCTGCTGCTCACATGAATCCATGAAAGATTTATTTCACTGAATGTTTCTTCAAAGCTCATTTCAACCTGTTGAAGTCATGAATGAAAGTGCAGACTGAGAGTGGATCACATGATGTTTGAGGTGTGTCATGTGACATGTTCAGTATTGTCACACATGTCTAGATTGTCCCTGATATCATAACTGCTCAAACACTGATGATTATATTTGAAGAATTATTCCTGATGGCAGCAAAGTTTGAATGGAGCTCTCTGTCTGTGCTGATTTGTCGCCCTCTGGAGGTCAAAGCACAAACTGCATGATGTCACTGTAACCACCACAGAGACAGGAAGTGTTTTTATGACTGAAACACTGAAATGATGCTAACGGCTGTCGTTAGGCTCACTGACAGCAGTGCTGATGTGTTCATGTCAAACACTGGCTCAGGTCAGACTCCTTCATCCTTCTCCAGCGTGAGGCCGCCCTCAGACCCACAGGAGCTCTGACCTTTGACCTCCTGACCCTAATCATTTTAGTCTTGTTGCATCTTTAAATGCAAATCCATCCAAACTGTAGCCGAGCAAAAGAAGCTGGAAGTTGTTCTATGAATGATGTTGTTGAAGGAGCTTGGAAAGAAAAGCGTCTGGACTTCTTTAAGTTGCTTGATGAGGGACATGGACGTCTTAATGCCCACTCACATCCTGGGACATTTGATCACAGGAAATCACATGATAGGGTGGGGCTAGATCTCACAATGGGTTCACTCAAAACCTTGGCTGATTGAGACCCACACCCGTTCTCACACCGTGGCTCGTGTGATTAGGTAGAGGATCAACAGGGGCTCATGTCCCTGAATTTAAACTGAATCTAAACACACCGTGCACAATGCCAAGTTAGATAATGGTTAAAAGAACAAGATAAGAATAAATAAAAAGATAAAATAAGGATAAAAAATAACTTAAAAAAATAAAATAAAAAGATAAATAACTGCAAATAAGTACAAATAAGTAACTGAAGACACGTGTGGTCTGCAGATGTCGATGTACATGGATGTACATGGAGTTTAATGTGCAAAATGAACTTAGTGTGCAAAGTGACCTGATGTGCAAACTGCAGTTTGAGGTCGGTCAGCTGTTCAGGAGTCTGATAGCAGTGGGGAAGATGGAGTTGTTGAGTCTGGATGTTCCACATTTCACACTTCTGAACCTTCGTCTCGAGGGCAGAGGTGTGTCTCTCCTCTGGACTCTGTGATGGTAGCTGCTCTGCAGAGAGGGCAGCGGGGTCCTGATGATCTTCTCCACAGTTGTTATCACTCTCTGCAGGCGTTTGCGGTTTGCAGTAGTGCTGCCGTACCATGCAGTGATGCAGCTGGTCAGGCTGCTCTCCACAGTGCAGCTGTAGAACCTGCTGAGGATCTTGGCCAACATACCAAATTTCCTCAGCCTCCTCAGGAAATACAGCAGCTGCTGAGCCTTCTTGACCAGCTGTGTGAGTTTGAGTCCCTCACTGACTCAAACTCCTTCAGTGACACTTGCAGCCTTGCAGATTAGTTTGCTGATCCTGATGCATCTCTGCAGCTGATGCTGTCCCCCAGCAGACAACAACAACATAGATGCTCTCACTAGTCCACTTTACCCTCTAATCACATCTCTGACATCTGCAGGTTGCTCCAGCAGAGACTCTTGTGCAATGCCAGGTGTTTGTGTTTGTCTGTAGGTACACATTAGATATGACCATAGACGCACACACACAAGTGAACACAGCAGCACAGATGGTTTCCACCTGCTTCCCTCTTTCTTCACACAACTGTGAGGATGATGAAGAGGTTTCAGGACGAGGTGGTCAGCAAGCACAGGATAAAGCAGGGCCATGAAACTCTCTGGTGCAGCAGATGTTTAATCAGACTCAGCTTTAGGCTTCTTTTCCCACCTGGCAGCAAAGTAACAGCTTCACTAATGTGAACAGTCACAATGTTAAACGTTTCTATATTTTCATATATTTTTATCTGTTGATGCTGCAGAATAAAGTCTGTTAACAGAGTGCAGGATGTGTAGAGCAGGTCCAGCTCTCCCTTTACTGTGTCCACTTTCATCAGCCCCTGTGAAGTGACACAGAGTGCATGTGTGTCTGTCAGCTGTTGTTTGTTGTGAAGGATGGAACAAATGAACACACACTTTTAGAGAAATCTGAAAAAGCAACACGTGCTTGGGCTCCTTCTGTGCTCGTCTTCATTAATGCTGATCTTTCTTTCCTGTTTGTTCTTTGGCACAAGCTTCAGTCTTTTCTCCCAGGGCTCCTTCACACTTAGAAACACACCTACATTCATTTATACACAAACATCATGAAACAAAGGCTTTGTAAAAGAGGACATGAGATCCTCTCTGAACAGCACATTCATATCAAACACAGGACTGAACAGGATATACTGAGTCTGTGCTGTTTTCATTGTTACTTGCTGAGTATTTTTCCAGTGTTTGAAATGTGACTCAAGTCTGATTCTTCTACTGTGTGTGAACTCTAAGCAGCTGCATTAAACAGCTGCTTTTCAAACCAGGCTCAATCCTATGACTCTGTGAATGTAAACTTTTGTCACCTGCATGAATAACAATCCTTGATCTAGTCAGGACTGCAGTGCTCCTGTGATCCCAGCTTATAGATGGAGGCTAGCATGAGAGGCTCAGCAGCTAAAGCAGCACACCTGGGTCTCCCAGCCTATTAAAAGCAGCCCTTTGCTTCACCTGCTTCACTAAACATTATTATTATTATTTAAGCAGAGTGGTGTGATTGATGTAGGCATTGCTGTGTGACAGGAGGACTTTTCTTGAAACAGCTCGTGTGACGTGAGCTGACGTAAAAACAGTGATGTTAGCTTGATTCTCTTGGCTAAAACTATTTTAAAAAGAGGGTCAATCATGCAAATCTGCCAATAGAAGCCAAAGTTACAGCCCCTCAGAGTTTAAAGAGAAAAGGCCCGTTTCCAACACTCGGTTGTGCAAAGGGAAACAGGCCCACAGTGCCTGAGTGTGTGGGTAATTCTTCAAATAATATTCAAAAGCAAACATTTTTAAGCATGTAAATAAAATTCAATCATTTCTGCTCTTCAATACCTAAGAAATGAAAACTGGCAGATGGTCCCAAAATGTGAAACGCCTGGCTATCTGTGCATTTAGTGCTGCAAGTTTTCACTGTTTACCTTCAGAAGCATAAATCTCTGCACAGATAATGTTCATATGTGGATTCCTGGTTTTCTGCAGTTAATTGTGACCCAAAGCGTATTTTTAAGTGGTTCCAGGCAATAAAGTCTAAAAATAAATACATCTACTTCCTTTTTCTGTGTTCCAGCCTCAGTGACTCTGACACAGTGCTGTAATATTTACACCTCTGATGAAAACAGAGTTTGTAGTTGCAGAGAAATACTCGACTCATTTTGGGCATTTACGAGCAGGAACCTCAGAAAGCCCCTCGCTGCTTCACTGGTTAAGAAGCAAAGCAAACATTAGTTCACAGTGATGTTAATTAAGGCCCAAAGTTTAGGAACGAACGTCAGCACTTCACTAATGAATGTAATGCTGATTCATGTGCTTGTTTTGTAATGTGCATGTTGTGCGTTGCTATTTCCCATATTCTTTGGCACTGATAGATGAAGAGTCTCAGGCAGGACCGAGGCTGCCAGCTGCTGACAGTGAGCAGGGAGAGAGCAGCAGAAGCTGGGCAAGAGCAGGGCACCTTCAGCCCCCTTCATCAGTCAGAAATCATTTGGGTGTCTGTGTGAAATGTCTGATTTTTAAAATCTTTTTGTAGACATATTTATTAAATGTTTAACAATTATATAGAAGAAAGACAATGTAAAGAACAAAACATGACAAAACAAAAATGAGTTGAAGTTATGAACTGTTTCTGAGAGACAAATAACACCAGGATCCTTTTTGTGTAGCTGACAGCTGGTAACTGTGCAGGGGCGGGTCTAGCAAAGTGTTGCCAGGGGGGCAGGTAGGGCATTAACAGGGAGAGGGGGGCACAAAGAAATACTTTTCTTTCTTATTCTCATTTAAAATGTCTCACTTTTAATAAATAATTATCTGAATCTTACAACAAACGTTTCCATCTGATGTAAAATGTATAGAAATCCATTATTGTACATAGTCATTTTTTTAGGGTCCCATCATAATTTCTTCAGAAGTAAGTACTGCATATGATGCCAGTGTTTCCCACATTTTCTAGATTCTGCACCAGTACTGTGTGTAAAATGCATCAAAAAGTCAGTTTGATTCTTTCTCAGCTGTCTTTCTGTCTCCTTTCACTTTTTAAAGGTTGCCATGTTAGAAAACATATTTTGCCCTGCCGTGCTGTTTATTGATGTGGCAAATGAAAGGTTTATGAAAACATATCTAAATCTGTCATCAGTAATCAGCAATGATCATGTCTCACCTCTAGTCTCTGTCTTAATGTCAGGTTTCCACCGTGTGTTGTAGATGTTCAGGAGGTTAACTCGACCAACAGTCTACTTCCTGTTTAGAATACCAGGACAGGGAGGATGGTGCAGGTTTAAGTTTATTAGACTGATGCATGTATACCAACAAGACAGCGTCCATCACTGTGACAACAGCGTTTGTTTTCATTCAAAGGCTTCATGGTTTTTCCTTTAATACCTGGGGGGCCGGTCTCCAGTCAAAATGCCCGGGACCATTTTTTGTCCCAGTCCAGCCCTGGTGTCAGATCTGCATGCAGTGTCAATGAGACGATCAACAACAGATCAGACAAAACACTCAGGCGGACACTCCTCTGTAGAAGGAAACATGGAGAGTGTGAGGTAATCAGTGCACAACATCACTTTGTATTTCAGGCTGTTTTTATATAGAACTTCAGCACCAATGTAAAAGTTCTGGTTTGAGGAAGATGAAGAACATTTTCAGGAAGGATGCCGTCTGCAAGCAGAGCTGCTTGAACCTCAGCGCTGAGGTCCAGACTACTTCCTGTGAAGCCACGTGATGTAAATCTGCTGCTGTAACTTCACAGTTTACTGAAGCTAAATGCAACGTTACCATATAATCTGTTTTCAACAAAGGTTTCACTCCGTCCGGTGTTGATGGAATGATTCAGGCCGTACTCGTCAGGCTTCCCGTCGACCACACGCATTTCAGTCACAAACCCCGTGACTGACAACAAGGGAAACAGCAGAAGAAAAGATGTGAAAAATACTGCATGATGATGATGGAGGATTAACCGCGGTGGCTAAACTGTTTCCTGTCTTTGTGGGCGTACTCACAGGGAAGTTTCCAGGCACGTCAGTCTTGGTGGCTAAAGTCTCCATTTTCCAACATGTATCGCTACAGGTGCAAAGACACAACATTAATCATCAGTGTAAATATTTTAATGCTGTCCAAACGGTGTTTGCTTTGTCTGTCCTCTCGCACTCACAGAGGAAACGAGGACGCCACCTTCAACCCATCTTCAGTTGGCTCAACCATGGCCGGACTTCCTGTTGGCTTTGTGACAGCAAACCACTTGAAATGAGAGCAAACTGCAGTCAAGCACCACTTACAGCAACATGTGGACACGCAAATGGAAAGCACTGAGAATCATACAGAAGCATAAGAGCTGTTTATTGTAACACGTGTGTGTGTGTGTGTGTGTGTGTGTGTGTGTGTGTGTGTGTGCGTGCGTGTGTGTGTGTGTGTGTGTGTGTGTGTGTGTGTGTGTGCACATTAATAACACACTGATGTATGTTAGTTTGATTTATGCTATATCTGAGAAAACAACTGCAGAATTTTACATCAAAGTTTCCAAAGCTGATGTTTTGTTGTTCACTCTGTTTTATATTCATATAGTTTGTTGTTTTTAAATCAGTGGACAAAATAAATATTATCACACAAAATCCAGGGTGAAACATAACCAAATAACCTAAATGGTGAAGTCATTATAGAAGTACATGTTGCAAAGGTCAGCCTCCTGTATAGACCGCTAAACTGTCTGGGGGGGCCCTGCCTGTCCTCGTTGGATAAGCTCCACCCCTTTTCCATAAGACGGAGACATTTGTATGAAAATAGATGGGCAGTAAAATAAAAAATATTATGGATGACTCTGTAAATCAAAGTCGGCCTGAGGCAGAAGCAGAAACCATGAGGAGCACAGCACCACTCCCAGAAGGGCACGAAGTGAAGCCATAGCTGCTGAAGAGTGAAGACGTGATGATGGAGGAGATCACAGATGAAGATCTGCTGCCTGCTGACTCTTTATATAGAAGAGTGAGACTATCTCCCCACCAGCAGCTGCACTTATACAAACCCCAGGTGCTGGGATGGCTTTGAACATGTGACATTTTCTGCAAACACATGGACAGTTTCATAACCACAAAGATTATTCCTGCAGCGGCAGAATCGTATCCACTGTGTGAGAGGTGAACGTCAGACAGTTCTTAGAAAATGTAGTTTCTCTTTAAGCTTTTAACGTCTCTTTTACCCCCATTTGTCTAAAACTACTTGACAGCCCTTCATGTCAGAGGTTTATTACCTGTGCAGGATGGAGCACATGGTCTCAGTCAGGCTGGACACGATCACTCCTACAGGAAGTAAATGTGATTTTATTTCACCTGTGAAATGATGAAAAACAGCAGAATAGCTCACGCTAACAAACGGGTGTTGAAATGTTTCATTTTCTGCTGTTTCACAGGTCAAAAAGGGCGTCGAAGCAAACTGAAGCTGAGCTGCTGCTGCTGTTGTAGTGCAGCATCTGCTGTGTGCTTCATCAGAGAACCTTCTGTACACAGCAGACAGAGGCTGCTGCCACTGAAGTCCATCTGCTAGAGAGCTTTAAACACTGGTTATTGAAGTGGCTTTGATGATACTGATACACAGTCTTTGCTGCTGTCACAGGACAGGGATCCACCAGGGAGTAGTTGTCAGGATAAAGAGCCTTCGCTTCTCTAAATATAAACTGGATACTTGTAGGAAACTTTGGGAAGCAGCATTTTTCCTCATATCGTCTAAACTGAAGTTAGCTCAGGTGCTTCTTCCATACTTGCTCTGCAGAAAGCCAAAGAGTTTGGAGCTCTGCAAACATTTGCAGCACAGCTGGATGTTTGTAACTTTGGTCACCTCTGTATCATCCCTCAGATTCTTTCTGCACAGCTTTGAAACCATGACAGCACGAGTGATGCTGAGGAGACGTCCAGTTTAAACAGACCTTTATTCCTGGAACACAAACACATGAAGTGATGCTGCTAAAGAAGAACATTTAATCGCACTAATGAATCAAGCATCTGTTTGTCTGTCAGTCTGTCAACAGTTCCTCTGATCGACTTCAGACTTGGTGGGTGTTTTGTTTTTGCAGCGGTCAAAGTCGATCAGCGTGTTGCTTTGTCTGCTGTAAATCTGCCTGTACAAAGGGAAACATGCATGTTTTAGATGCAAACTCACAACATGGCTGCATTTTTGTGATTATGTGTATTTTATATTGATTTATTCTATTATGTTTTGTATATGAATCTTTACAAGTGTGTCGATACAAAGGCTTGATTAAAACAAAGGTCTCAGCTGTGCTGTTAGGGATGCTCTCATATTTGTTTCAAATGTAATAAATCAAAGGATTTCAGGCTTTTCATCCTTTTTATTTGTTTGGTTCTAACAGCAGCTGGATAAAAACATGCAGGTGATGAATATAATTGTGTGATATTATGAGCATTGTGAATAAAGAAAGAGCAGAGATAGTAAAAAGGAAACAGGTGATGGACGTGAGATTTTCAGAACAAAAGCTCCTCAGTGAGACGATCACCTGGACACAAGGTCAGGCAGCTGGGACTCATCTAGAGAGCAAAATGGAAAAGTGATCTGTGCAGAACATCACTGCTGATTGCAGTTATTTACATCAGACTTCTTCTCTGAGATAAGAGCACCATTTGTGGGAAAGATGACAGTATTTCCAGGCTGGATGCTGTTTGCAGGGAGAACTGAATGAAAGTCTCCTGCACCTCAGCGCTGAGGTCCACACCTGTGAACACAGATGAGGTCAATCTGCTGCAGCACGTAGAGCTTTACTGATCAGCAGGTTCAAAGGATTCAGCAGAGCGTAGAGTCAGAGCTAAATGCCACATCACCATAGAGTTTGTTAACAACAGCTTTCTTTGCCCTTTGTCTCGATGGACTGAATCAGGGATACTCGTCATACTTCACCTCAACCACGTCACTGAGAGACCCCAGCCTGACACAGCAGCAGAGATGATGAAAGCAGAAACAGCAAACAGATGCTTCAGTTGTGTTTCTCTCTGTGTGTGCGCTCACGCCCACTTGTGTGTGTGAACTTTCCACGTACCTCAGCTTGTTTCTCCAACATGAGCCATCAGGGCTGAAAAACATCACTAACACATGAATTCTTTCTCTTTTTGTTATCACCTGTGATCATGTGTCTCATGTTTCTGTCATTCACCAGTTCTTGTATAGTTACGTGTAACTAGACTTCTGTGGGATGTAAATGATTGTTTTGTATGCAGATCTGTACAAAGGATGTAAACACTTGATTACAAAGGAGATCTCAGCTGTGTTGTTATGGATGGACTTCAACGTATTTGTTAAAAAAGAGAATAAAGCAAAGTGTTTTAGCTGTTTGGGAGTTTTTGTTTGATTCGATTCAGTTTTATTTCTATGGAGTCAAATAATAACAAAGGCTCTAGAACAGCCCTGAGTTTGTCCAGGTGACACTCCTCTGAAGAACAAAGACAAAGAGGAAGAAGGGGATTCGTTTTCAAGTCTTGTTTCTTTCAAAATAAAAGCTGAAATGTTTTGGAAGCATGATAATATTTCAGCCAGGATGCCGTCTCCAAGGAGACCTGCACCTCAGCGCTGAGCTCCACATCACGCCCTGTGAAAGCACAGATATAAATCTGCTGCAGTGAGAAGAACTTTACCCAACACAAGTGTAGAAGTAGACATTTGACTTTACCTACAACCTGTTAACAACAAAGCTTTCATTGCCTCTGTTGTTGATGTCATGTAGGACTAATCATACTTCACATCAGCCATGCACACGTCAGAGGATCTCCAGGCTTTCAGTAATAAAGCCAAGCAGATGATGTGAACATAGCAATAGTAAAACATGCATCATAATCAGCTGTACAGTGGGGCAAAAAAGTATTTAGTCAGCCACCGATTGTGCAAGTTCCCCCACTTAAAATGATGACAGAGGTCAGTAATTTGCACCAGAGGTACACTTCAACTGTGAGAGACAGAATGTGAAAAAAAAATCCATGAATTCACATGGTAGGATTTGTAAAGAATTTATTTGTAAATCAGGGTGGAAAATAAGTATTTAAGTTTATTACTCTGTATCACACATGAGTGCCCGAGGGAGGCGGGGCTGACTGGGGAGACACAGGAAACAGAGAGACAGGGCTGACTCGACATGAAACGATGAAACGTGGGACACGGGAACAGAAACTAAACACAGGCTGAAATGAACACTGAGGGAGGGAGAACTAAGATTACTGAGAGCCTGATAAATAAGAAGAACAAAAACCAAGAAAAACAAGAGTCAAAGAAAACCAAAAACACAAAGCATTGGGCCAGGACCCACTGCTGTGACATTTATATGTGATAAAAACATTAAAAACTGCTCAGATGTTGAAATCTTTCTACGTATACTTTAGGTTCAGCTCTCCAGCCTGGCATTTGGTTAAGCATGATTCAAACATTTGATTTTGTTTAACTGGTTTTAATTATAGTTACTTTTTGTGAACATTTGTTGCAGCATTTAAAAATACATCATTTATTTTCAAACTTTTATTGGATTTAGAGCATCATATTTGACCAACGTAAATGTTTTAATTTCATATAAAATAACTGAAACAGTGAACTAAATATCTGAAATCTTTCCTTCCTTAAAAGTTATAATCCTACTTAAGTTATAGTGCAAACGCTTAAGCAACAAATATACTTGATGCTAATTAATTAATATTTCCCTTTGATGTTGCAACTATGCGCTCACTTCTGTCTTTGAACAAAATAATATTTTCCAGTTACAGAAATCATAAAGTCCAAACTAAAGTGCTACTGTTGCTATATGCATTTTATATAAATCATGGATGATGGTCCTGACATGAAGGAAGAGAAAGTTACAGGTTGCATCCTTTGACTTTGTCTCCGTGCCTTTGGGCGATTTTCAGAAGGACAGATGTTTCTGTTCAATTCTTAAATCAATTTTTTCAAACACAAACACTATTTTAAAGCTTCTAGAGAGTAAAATATTAATGATAATTATAATAACAATAATAAAAACAAAAGCTCTCAGATCCATCAAACCAAGCAGCAGAAAGAACAATAACTGAAGAGAAAACTTTAACCTTGTAGACTTCATTATGTTCCAGCTGCTCTACAGACGCTGTGACCTCGAACTTAAGCAGAGCGTAACGTATGTGCAGCTCAATAACTTCATAATCAGACCCTGTGGTATTTAGGCAGCAGAACAACTAAGAATAACAACTACAAATAATGTTTTTAGGTTTCTGTTGTACTGCAAGGTTCTGTACAGGAGAACCAAACCAAGAGCAAATATTACGTCTCATTTACACCTGAGCACGAAGAGCCATCAACATTTAGCAAATTGAATCATCTTTGTTTAGATGCAAGAAGAATCATATAGAAATGAAAAAGTAGAAATAGAAATCCAGAGCAAAGATATCCTCTAATTCAGCGTAGCACATGTGCAGCTGCTGCGATTCACGTAAGCATTCGGCTCGTCGCTGTTGCAGATTTTTCTCTCGCTGTTCTGGCTCACAGCGCTGCAAACACAAAAATAAATATCCCCAAAGCTGTGAAAGGGAGCTAATTAGTAAGAGTATTGTTACTCTCCGCAGGAGTAGTCCAGCAGTAGAAATCAGTCCAATAACAAGGTGTGTAACATCTAGCAGGGTGACAGAAAAACCCAGGGCAACTTCTAAGGACCTCAACGTCTCTCTCACATTGTGTTTTTTAAACATGCTTCCATTTGTGTTACGTTCCCCTGGGGTCTAGGCGGGGAGGGGGAAGTAACAAAAGTGACCGGGTCAGAAAAAGGAATCAAGGAGGCGAAACAGTTAAATAAAACAGTTTTATTGAAGTAATTAAACTAAAAGAGACGGACAAGCCGCTATCACCATAAGAGTAACACAAACAAAACTCAGGCGTTGGTCAGTAATGCAAAATGTCAAAAGGAAAACGCAGCTCACTAGCTGAAAACCACAAAACAAAGCTCACCAGCTGGAAACACCGCAAAAACACTCAGCTCACTAGCTGTACCCACACAAATGGCACTCTGGCCCAGAGCTCACCCTGCTCTGGGCTTAAATACCTTTAATTGCTGATGGGAGTCAGCTGTACAGGAGGGAAAGGTGGCACTTCGGGCAGGAAGTAGTGGGACACTCCCACACAGGCATCCTCAGGAGAGAGAGAGGCCCTGCTAGGGCCGTAACACCCCCTCCCATAAATGCAAACCCATGGTTTGTCAAATTTACGATAACACAAAGTGAGTCCATAGCCGTTTCATGAAGAAATTGCAGGGTTTCCACCTACCAAACCCCATAGCACCGGTTAGGCATTACCTGCGGGAGCTGCCAATCCCATCTCAGTGGGTTCACAACATTCCCAGAGAGTGGCCCCAAACCCTCGAAACAGTGTCCCATGGGATAGCCAGGGCTTCGAACTATCACGTGTGGAGAACCCAGCAGGCAGCTAGCAGGCTTCGCTGAAACACAGACATACTTGTTAGCAAGGGGTGCAGATCTGAAGGGTGGTTTTGAACATGAACCGGAGAAAGGGTCAACCAACGGCAGCTCAGGGTACACTGATTACGGGGTGCTACCGAGCAATTATGCTCCAGGTTTAGCCTTTCCGTAGGCCTGGCAAGCTTGTCAGTTTGAGAGCCACGACTGACTTTTCTCAAAACAGGCCCCTTTTGTGTTGAGTGGGCTTTCTGTTTGAGTGCCACTTTGACACAATTGGCAACCACATGGCCAGGCTTGTGACAGAAAAAACACAGTTTGGGCCTAGGTCTTAACACCATAACTGCATTTTCCTTCTTAGCTGGCCCACTTTTACCTGTCCAGGCTGCGCTATAGTGCAGAGGGATATCCTGTCCTACCGCACTTGCTGTATGAGTCAGCTTAAACTCATCTGCCAGGGTGGCAGCTTGCTGTAGAGTTGTAACCCTCTGTTCACTTAAATAAAGGGCCACAGACTTAGGAACAGAGATTTTAAAATCCTCCACCAGCATAAGCTCACGTATGGACCCCACATCATTAACCTGGGTTGCCGCACACCACCTATCAAAGAGCCTCGCCTTCTCCCTGGCGAAGTCAAGACTGTCCCTGTGCCAACTCCAACCCTCTGCCTATAGGCCTCAGGTACCAGTTCATAGGCTTGGAGGACGGCACTTTTGATCTTTCCATAAACCAGGCCGTCCTGCCTAGACAGACAAGAACACGCTTCTTGAGCCTTACCTGTCAACCGACACAGCAACAACACCCCCCACACATCTTGAGGCCACTGCAGTGCAGTTGCCAAGCGTTCGAACACACTGAAAAAGCTGTGAACACTGGATTCACAGAAGTCTGGAACCAGGTGAATGTTACTGCTCACAAACAAGCCTCTAGACACCTGTACACTAGCAGCTGTGTCAACCATTTTGGGGATGGTGAAGAGTTAGCAAAACGCAACCTAATTAAGACAGTTAACAGACCACTACACAACTTACTTTAGCTGACCAACGTACCTTCCGCAACACACACGTTAACAAAACAACTTACCCAGTTCCAAAACCTTGCCCTGTCTATCTTCCGGAGCGTGCTGGGCTCGAGGCAACTTTAATGGGAGTGATTTCAGCCCTGAGTGATCGCGCTGATGTTTGCACAGAGCAGACAATGAGGTGAATGTTTGGGCACATTGGTAACAGTGAAACAGTTTATTAGTAACGTGGGATCGTTTGTGTGCAGAGTATGAACTGAGATTCCTGAAGCTCTTGTCACACTGGTCACAGCTGTAGTTTCCTTCCATGTGTCCACGTTCATGAATGTTACGATTACCTGACTGTGAGAAGCTTCTCTCACAGTGTCTGCACTTGTGTGGTTTCTCTCCTGTGTGGACTCCTTTGTGTGTTTTAAGCTGACTTGCAGTGGTGAAGGATGACCCACACTGATCACAGAGGTGCTTTTTAACCCCACTGTGAATCAGTTCATGTTGTTTTAAATCACTTGATGTGGTGAAGCTTCTCCCACATTCTTTGCAGTATTTCAGTTTGTCTCCAGTGTGTCTACGTTGATGTCTTTTTAGGGCCTTTTGCCAACTGAAAGTTTTTCCACAGAGGTCACAATGAAAGTCTTTCCCACCACCACAGTGATGACAGGGTTGAGAACTGGATCCATCTGTGTCACTCTGCTTCTAAACAAAGACACAAAGACAGTGTAAGTCAGTCCTTCAACATTTGTATCCTGAACGTCGCCTGAAATAAAGAGCATCTCTGCAGACGTCCAACTACATTTGACTGTTTCAGTTAACACACTCAGTTTACTGGGCTGCAATAACTACAATACTACCACCATAATACTACAGTAATACTAAAATCATAACTCAAAGGAAAATCTGAATAATCACTCAGAGCTGCTTTTCCATGCAGTAGAATTGCTAACATGCTAACACAGTTTAATGAGCAGAGTTGTTCCAAACAGTCAGGCTAAAATGACAAGATAACAATATAAATACATACCTCACAGTAGCTGCACTTGTAGAGTCTCTTTCTGGTGTGGATCTGTTGGTGTCGTCTCAGGTCATGTGGAGATTTAAAAGTCTTCTCACACAGGTCACATTGATAAGGTCTCTCCTCAGTGTGGGTAAACATGTGTTCTTGTAAGTGTGTGTGAGTTGTAAAGTATTTGCCACACTGTTCACAGCAGTACACATCATGTCTGGTGTGAATGCGTAGGTGTTCATTTCGTCTCCCTCTCTGGCTGAAAGTTTTTCCACAGATGTCACAGCTGTATGCCTTAATTCCAGAGTGGGTAACTAGATGCCTCTGTAAGTGGCTACTTTGAGTAAAAGCTCTGCCACACTGATCACAGCTGTACGCTTTAACTCCACTGTGGATGAGTTGGTGTTGTTTTAGGGAACGCTTCAAGGAAAAAGACTTTCCACACAAGTCACAGCTGAACGGTCTCTCTCCAGTGTGGATGACCTGATGCTGTTTTAGTGAAGCCCTCACAGTAAAACCCTTCCCACACTCGTCACAGCTGTATGGCTTAATTCCAGAGTGGGTAACTAGATGCCTCTGTAAGTGGCTACTTTGAGTAAAACCTCTGCCACACTGATCACAGCTGTACGCTTTAACTCCACTGTGGATGAGTTGGTGTGTTTTTAGGGAACCCTTCAAGGAAAAAGACTTTCCACACAAGTCACAGCTGAACGGTCTCTCTCCAGTGTGGATGACCTGATGCTGTTTTAGTGAAGCCTTCAGAGTAAAACCCTTCCCACACTGATCACAGCTGTACGCTTTAACTCCACTGTGGATGAGTTGGTGTGTTTTTAGGTGACCCTTGAAGGAAAAAGACTTTCCACACAAGTCACAGCTGAACGGTCTCTCTCCAGTGTGGATGACCTGATGCCGTTTTAGTTTAGCCCTCACAGTAAAACCCTTCCCACACTCGTCACAGGTGTGTTTTTTCTCTCCCTTTCTTCTGTGAGGTTTGTCGGCCTCCTGAGAGCGCTGACTTCTGGCTCCATGTTGGTCCTGCAGTGACAGAGATACAAACAGAGGCAGTGAGTGAAATGCAGTCGTGGAACAAACTCAACCTTCAAACTCCATTAACACTAGTTTTAAACCTGAAGGTGGAGCGTGGCACCAAACACCTTAAAGGTCTCTTATCCCCACCTGCTGGTAGTTCTAACACATTACATCCAACCTGCTGTTAGAGATAATTCATGACTGTTCAAACACTAAAATCATGCCCATCCCTCCTGATTGTACACACACACACACACACACACACACACACACACACACACACACACTTTTATAATTTAGATTATTTTGTTGTTTCCTATTACATATTTCTATAATTTGTATAGATTTATACAGAATTATTCAGTGATAATAAATCCTATGTTTGTTTATTCTAAAGGAACCCCGTCAGCTTCCACAACAGATGTTGCTCGTCTTCCGTCAAATACTCACATAAAATATTACACAATAAAGTGGATTCAAGATATCCACATAATTTCACTCTTACATCCACAGTGAGGTTTCACAATTGTTCAAATATAAGCAATCAATAATAATAATAATAATAATATCAATAACATTGAGGCACATTACACAAATTTCAAAAACAAATCATGTCTTACAATATTTACAACAACTAAAAGCTCTGTAAATCGGCTTTTAAGTGTTCATTGAAGTTTTGAATAATTCTCTAATTTTTTAAGGCAACTTATTCCACTTAAAAGTTGCTCTAAATGTAACAGTTTTACAAAACGTTACTTTTAACTCGAGCATTTACTAAATTGCAGCTTGTTGAAAACTGTGTAATATGATGATGTATTTCATCTGGATACTGCAGCTGAGCAGAATAAATGTGGTGTGTTTAACAGAATTGCTTTCTTTAGAACTACAAGTAAGCCATAGAATATTTTAGCCTGTACAGGAAGCCAAGAAAGGTTATTATGCATTTTATCAATATTAGTATAGTATGAACATCTTCACACTAATCTGGACGCCTTATTCTGGACTAACTGAAGTCTGTTAAGATCTGTCTTATTAGCTGCTGACCAAATGATTGAACAATACTCCAGATGAGACATTACTAGTGCATTAATGACATCTTTCATAATGAAGAAGTGATACACAAAGAGCATTTCATAGCCATAGCTATGCCTTGTCGGCAGAGTTATGTGACATTAGTGATGTTTGTACTTTCAGCGTTAACTTGGTTTTAAAGCCTTTAAAATATACGCCGTTCAATAGTCGACCTTCATCTGACAGAGAATGTGATGATTTTGTGGATAATTAAAGTCAGTCATATATCCACAAACACAACAAGCTGAAAGTCAGTGATGCTGCTCGGTTTGCAGTCCTGAACATCACGGCACAAGCAGGATTCACTGCACTGTTAATGTTAGCTGTGTTATATTGCTGCCTCTGTTCGGTGGTGTCGAGCCAAACGGACTTTAACGTGTGTTTGAACGAGCTGACGGTTCACTCGTTAAGCTGAAAGAAAGATGCTTTAATCACAGCAGTCACACATGTGTCCACTGCACCATCTGGAACTCTTCTTGTTTACACTCGTAATAACACAAACACTAAATCCTGCTTCTCTGGTGCTGTTGTGTAGCAGTGTGTACACCTGAGACTGTCACCTGTCTGTCTGTCCTGCACTCTCTCTCTGTTTCTTTCTCTCTGATTGTGGAATAAAAGTATGAACATGTGTTTATAAGTTACACTTGTGTTTGAATCCTGCAGCTTATCACACATTTGATTTCCATGTGTGACGACTGCAAGTGTCCAGAGTGAGGACAGACTGAGGGACCCACTGCTGCACATCATCTGTGAGGCTTTGCAGCCGTGATGATCCACCAGGACAAACTCAGCAGTGTGTGAGGAAGAGGAGGAGGAAGAGCCAGCAGCAGCTGACAGATGGAGAGAATAGACAGACTGTTCCCTGTTTGTGAAGGACTGCTAGGAAAGTTTAACATAACTGTCTGTGCTGAATCAGTCTTATTAGGTAATGTTCAAATAATGTGATCATCCCAGTGTTTCCAGTGTGGGAGAAAGTACTCAGGGCCTTCAAGTTACACACTATGAAAGGCAGCAACAAGTTTAATGTTCAGAAACCTAAAGTCAGTATCAGCAGCAGGATGGAGCTAAAAATAAATGTTGGTTTCAGTTCTATGAAGCTTTGAGTATTTTGGATCAGTAGCTGCTGTGTTTGTTGCATCATATTGCTGTAACTGTTTATATGCTTTATATATTCTGAGCTAAGTTGATCTATAGTGTTACATGATACACTCTCAGAAATAGAGAGAGAACAAGGAGAGAGAAGAGAAGAGAGAAGAACATTTTTTTTTAAATGTTCCTTTAAAAGTACATTACTGGTCTTTAAAAGTCCAGAAATGCCCCTTTAAAGGTTCAATCTGAAATAATGTACAAATCTGTATTATAAAAACTTAAGCAGCAACTTCTCCAGGTTCCAATATTTATGCAATTCTCAAACCTTTTGGCCACGACTGTATAACCTCTTCTGAAGTTTAGTGGATATTATACATGGTTATGCTCAGGATGTGTCGGCCAGTTTCCACTGGAAACGCCTTTTGGTTAAACTGTCAGCGAGGAATTTGCATTTGCACTGTTACATTTTTATATAACTTTAATGCACATAAACAACAGCTGCTTGTTTCAGTGAAAATACATTGATGGGTTTTTAATAAAGTTGTGCAGCTGTAAAGTATTTTGTCTGGTGTCAATTCTATCGTCAGCTACATCGTTATGGCAAATGTTCAAATGTATATGGTGATAAATATCTTTGGTCATATGGTCCTGCTCTGTCTGTCACCTTCTGTGTTGAGCTCATTGTTTCCTCTGTAGTGGCTGAGCTGAGTCCAAGTAGCTGAAAATGTTCCTCTGCTGCTCCGTCAGACTCTCCTCCTCCTGCTGATCAGCTGGGACACAAAACAGATCTTTGTTAGGCTCCACACTGCACTGAAGAGTCAAAGTGTCTCATATGTTCATCTGACAAGTAAAAGAACACATTTTTGTTTCCCGAGGTGGGCAACTTGTTGGAAACAAACAACAGGTTTGAGCACTGATACCTGCCATTGCTGCCATTGACAGATGCAACGCCAGCAATGTGGATTGTCAAGACTCAAACCAATCATCAAGCAAAGACAACAGGGATCATTTGTTTCTGTTTATTAAGCATTCACAGCATTTGTAGTTGCCTTCTGTGCAGGGGAAGTCCACGCACACTGTGTGGTACCGCCATCCGCAGAAGGTGCATTCAACCTCTGTAAGAGAAACGAGATTGTCTGAGACTGAAATGATATTCACTAAAGAAGTGGTGATTTGTAAAACTTCACATTTTGATCCGGGACGTACTCTGCATGAAAACAAGCGCTCACTCTTCCTGCTCAACAAATGACAAGGGCGGAGCCTTATACCACGTGATACAGAAGCTGTGCCGTGTGATGCTAAAATTAGCAGGGAAAAAACAACGGAGAGCACGTCAGGGATGACGAGAAAGTGACAGGAGAAAATCCGTCCCGGTCAACCACCCAAACATCAATAACGGGAACCTTATACAGCGCTTCCCTATACACGTCGAACTCCCGCAGGCTCAAAGACATCACGGAGGCTATCACTTATCACCTGACCAAAGATAAGGCTCCATCAACACTGTGCAAAACGAGGGATTTAGGAAAACGATCAACACCCTAGACAAACGCTACACAGTGCCGTCCCGCAACTATTTTTCTATTGTTGCACTACCTGCTCTGTACACGCAGCGTCGAGCAACGGTGGAGACGGAATTTCAAGCAGGACAACATTTTGCTGCAACAACAAAACGTGAGACATTTGTTGTTTTATGTTTATTTATTGTTATGAGAGAATCATGATCTCAATTCTAAGCCAAAAAATCGTGATTCTCATTTTATGCAAAATCGTGCAGCCCTAACATTAACACAAAACTATTGTTTCACCAGAGAAACACACATGAAGAGAGAGAGAGAGACAATAACAGCTACCAAACAGTCGTCATAATTCGTCACACAATGAGAAAAGGACAAATCAACAAGTAACAATGACTAATTAATATTAAAATCTGTAACATAATGTATTGTTTGGAGTTTAGTCTGATTGGTTCAGGATGAGCTGCCATTATCCAATCACACGTCTGCTTACCTGCATCTTTTCTCTTTTTTCTAACCTGAGCACCTGATGGCTTTGAACTTTTGTTGTCCATCTTCCATTGGTTTGAATTTTGCGCTCCAGTACAAACACAAATCCCCCAACCCGAGGATCAGCACAATTAACCTGACAGACCTACACCTTAGTTCACAGACTCACTTTGTCTAAGGTTGATTTCTGGGATTTCACACAACCCAGGATTCAGATCGTGAATCCATGATGGGCTTGGATTTACATCATTATAAATGAAATGTGCTCTACTTGGAAGCAGCCGGCCCCGCCCCTTTTGACGGGTTGTGTGAGACTTTAAATCATCAAACTGTAAATTATAAATGTAAATTGTTATTGATCCTTTACCCCGAGTCCTAAAGTGTAGATTTATTTTCTTACTCTTCTTATATTTATTGTTTGTTTACTTGCACCGCTGTAACTGCAGCCTCGTCGTCTCGTCTCTCTATATGCTGGACTGTCTGTAGCGGAGATGACAATAAAGTTTACTTTGACTTCAGCAGCGCGCAGGCGCACCGAGGGCTCTCGCGCTCACTTTATAGAATTTAGAAAAAACATGGGTGCAGATTATAAGTCTGTATCATAATATGTTTGTTGTTTTTATTTTGTTTTGCGAGTTGGTTATTAGATGCCGCTCCAGCCAGCCAGAGACTCCCCGCCGCCCCGCCCTCTCCTCCCTGTGCCGCCAGCAGCAGGCGCACCTCGCAAACGGAGGGCGCCCTTACTCCCAGCAAATGGCTGATAGAAAACCGATCGGTGCCTACGAATTTCCCAATATGCGCTGGCATGACGTCGGGGAAGCATGGGTACGACCGATTATTTTATTTTTTTCTTGCCCGTGATGCCCCCCCCCACCACGATGCATTCTATTGGTTTGCACACTTACACACACCCAGCTGTGGTTTCCTGTTTTGCTGGACTCTGGAGAGCCCCGCCTTTAACGCTCTTCTCTCACAGAGAGCAACAGAAAACTTGGAAAAACTCCAGATTGACTGAACTCAGTTCAAAGTTACCTTGACACCTTTAGATGTGAGACGTAGCGATGGTCCGCTTGAAGCTGACGCTCCGGTGCGTGTGTCAGAAAGATCAACGCGCTGCTTCAGAAGCACCGTGTCGAGGCTTGATTCGTTTGGCCAGAGTCACGTGATCAGTGACGTCTGAAGCTTCGTTTAGAACGTACCTTTTTTTAAATCGAACTTTATTGAAACACAATGAGTATACAACATACAAACAGATGAAGTTTACAAAAGAACAGAACATGAACATACAGAACCAGGAGTAAAAAAATGATGATATGAGTAGGCGAAAAAAATCAACATATTGTAACGTGCAGTGGAGATGAAGCCAGCCGCGGAGGTGTGCAGGTGGATAGCGAATGAGCAACAGCTTCTGACTTTCCAAAAAGTACTCATTTATTTACAATATCAAAAATAAAAGTGCTACCTCTACCACACATTACTAAAGAGTACACTAGTCCGCGTACACACGGGAGCATCCATTACAGGAGGAGCGCGAAGAAGAACAAAAAGGGGGTGACACCAGTCGTGAGACAGGAGGCGCCGCCATGTGGTGATACACTGCATTACAATAGCAACTGTTACATAGTCCCCCCCTGGTGAGAAAAAGGCTGTCCTCAGCCGTACACAGCTGAAAAAGCACACACCACACCTAACAGTACCCTATACATAGAGGTTACAGCTAAGATTGGTGCACACACACAGGGCAAAAGACAATTTAAAAATGAAATTGGTGAAAATAAGACGAATATGTACAGTGGAAAATCAGTTTTCTTAGTTTTTTTCACTTTTTTCTTTTGTTCTTTTTTTTCTAAGTAAATGCCAAGAATGAACCTTAACGCACGAAAGAGCCATAAAACTGGATTAAGTAGAGCAAACAGAAACATCTACATATCATGACTCAAAGTAGCAATGCAACAAGACAGCATCAAACAGGTTTAACCAAAACATTTCACTTCAAATCAAGCCTGGTTGTGTGAAAATCATTAGTCCATCTTTTGTTGCTCCAGCCAGACGTAACTCTGGGGAAACGTCTGGGCCTGAGATTGTAATGTCCACCAGCAGCTGGGTGCTGGACAGATCTGGGTGAAACACTCTCTGGAACAGCGCCCACACCAGAAGAAGAGTCAATGTCCGGTAAATCAAAGGGGAATGGCTCAGAGTCAATGTCAGTGTCTGCAGGGGGGCCAGGGTGGGCCTGAGAGTCAGAGTTCAGACCCTCTGCGGTCTCTCTCTCAGCAGGCAATGAAACAGAATGTTCTTTGGAAGTGAGAGAGTCCCAGGTATGGAACGGTTGCATGTTCACAACATGATAAACACCTGCATCCACACCGGAGTCCACCCAAGTGAGCCTGTAATTAACATCACTGAGTCTCTGAGATACACACAATGGTCCCTGAAACAGTTGTGCAAGTTTAGCAGTAAAGTTAGACTGAGCGTCTGACCTGGGGTGCGTCTTAACTCTCACAAGGTCACCAACACGAAACGTGGCATGTCGATGTCTCAAGTCATAGTAATGTTTTTGTCTGTCATGGCTATAGTCCAAAGCTGCTTTGGCGTGGCCGTGAGCTTCCTGCAGGGAGGCTCTCAGAGTCTCAGGGTAAGGCACACCCGGTTCATCAACACCTGCTGTAGAAGGCTGAGTGATAAGGTCAAGCGGGGTGTCTAACTCACGACCATAAAGCATCATGGCAGGAGTCATACCTGTACTGTCATGGGGGGCGGTGCGCAGAGCAAAGCAAATCTGAGGGAGAAACTTGTCCCATGATGTGTGCTTATCACCTACATAAGCGCGGATTGCAGTTTTCAGAGTCCGGTTGACGCGTTCAGTAGCATTTGTCTGAGGGTGATATGCCGTAGTGAGTCTGTGCACCGAGCCTAAGGCAGAAACAACATGTTCAAAAAGCTCACTCACAAAAGGATCAAATAAGCATTACCAGTGGGGGTGCGGGGAAGTGGCCCAACAAAATCCACACCCACATACTCCCAGGGTTTCTGGGGGACAATGGGAACCATAAGACCGGCTGCTTTTTTCTGACTTGGCTTGGTGAGTTGGCACACTGAGCATGAAATCACATAGCGTTTCACATCAGCTGCCATTTTGGGCCAGAAAAACCTAAAACGCAGTCTAGCCAATGTCTTAGAAACACCCAAGTGACCTGCTGTGGGGTGGTCATGGTAATAGTCCAGCAAGGTGCCTCTCATGGCAGTAGGGGCAAACAGTTTCAGCTCTTTCAAAGGGTGCAAAGCACATGTGGACTTGGGTTCTCTGTGATACAAAAGAGAGTCATACACAACATACTGTAACAAGGTGGCGTTGTCCGAGCTGTTCAGAGAGTCTGCTTCAATGTCTCTGAGCAGTGGACCTGTGACATGATCGTCTAACTGCAGCTGTCTGAATTGTGAACGGTCAGCCAGAATGACGGGGGGCAGAGTACGAATGTCCAGGCTGCCCATAACAGCATGATCTGGTAAAAGATCAGTCGGCCTGTCACAGGTCAGAGGCAAAGGGTTGCGTGACAGTGCGTCGGGAACTTTGTTCTGTGCACCAGGTTTGTGCACTATTGTGAAATCAAAGTCCTGCAAACGAAGTGACCAGCGGGCGAGTCGGCCCGTTGGGTTTTGACGAGACATGAGCCACCTGAGACTGTTGTGGTCAGTGAAGATAGTAACATGAACACCTTCAACATATGGGCGGAAGTGTTCCAGAGCCCATATCACAGCGAGGTACTCCTTCTCTGAAGTGCAGTAGGGGAGTTCAGCTTTGTGAAGGGAGCGACTAGCAAAAGCCACAACGTACTCACGACCCTTGTCATCCTTTTGCATCAACACTGCCCCAAGACCAATGTCACATGCATCGGCGTGAATGGAAAAGGGACGGTTGAAGTCTGGAAATGACAGGATCGGGGCTGATGTGACATGATCCTTCAAAGTGTCCATGGCCCTTCGACAGCTGTCGTCCCAGTGGAAAGCATTGTCCTTTCTGGTGATGGCGTGAAGAGGTTCGGCATGGTGGGCATAATTCTGAATGAAGCGTCGATAATAGCCAGTCAAGCCAAGGAACTGACGGACGTGTTTCACTGAGGTTGGGGTATCAAACTCCTTAACCGCCTTTACTTTGTCCGGATCGGGCTTAACACCTGATGATGTGATGCGGTACCCGAGAAAGGTGAATTCATCGAGGCAGAATTGGCACTTTTTGAGCTTCAATGACAAGCCAGCAGCCTGGAGTCTGCCCAGCACCTCCTCAAGATCCACTAAGTGCTGTTCAAAGGTAGGTGAGGCGATAACAATGTCATCCAGGTAGACTGCGCACGTTTTGCAAATGAGGCCAGCAAGCACAGAGTTCATGAGTCTCTGAAAAGTTGCAGGTGCGTTGCAGAGCCCAAAGGGCAGCACCCGAAACTGGAAGAGACCGCAGTGAGAGATGAAGGAAGTTTTAGGCTTCGAGTCCTCTGCTACAGCAACCTGCCAATAGCCTCGCGCTAAGTCCAATGTCGAGACAAACTTTCCTCTTGCCAGAAAGTCCAAAGACTCATCTACACGAGGCAGGGGATAAGAGTCTTTTCGGGTAACTTGGTTGAGCCCTCGAAAGTCCACACAAAACCTTGGTTCCGTGGCCGCTCTATTTACAATGACTACAGGAGCTGCCCAAGGGCTTGTGGAAGGTTCAGTGATGTTGTCCTTCAACATTTGTTGCACTTGTTCTTCAATCACACGTTTCTTAGCAGGTGACGTGCGATAGGGTGGGAGTTTGACAGGTGTTGCATTGCCAGTCTCTATGGCGTGCTCAGTGAGAGCCGTTCGACCAAGTTGACCATCAAACAAGGAGCTAAACTTGCTGAGCAGATTTAGTAAAGCATCCTTGTTGTTCTCTGAGAGACTTGCTTCAGACAGTTTGGCTGTTAAGTCTGAGCGAACCAAGTCCAAACACATCAGTGTTCCAGGTGAATGTGAGTAATCATTTTGAAGGTCCTCTTCATTGTCTGCGAGTGGGCAGGGGATGTCCTCAATGTAGACTGTTCTAGTGGGAATGTGAATAGAAACAGAAGCTCTTGCCATAAAATCCATTCCCAGAATGAAAGGAGAGGACAAATCTGGTATTATGGCAAAACGCTGGTAAAAGTTCTTGTTCATGAATCCAATATTGAGCCAAATAACACCAACAGGGATACAGGGAGCATTATTGGCGAGGTTAACTGCAGGACCATTCCACTCACTTGTGTTTCTAGGGTAAGAGTCATTTACTTGAATGAGATCTGCTCGTACAGCCGAGAGGGAAGCACCCGTGTCGAGGGTAGCATCCACAGATGAAGCATTGAAGTTCACTTTCGTTCTTAGTGGGGTATTCCAGTGGACTTGTGAAAAATTGTCTTCCAAGTGTCCAAGACTGTGTCCACCCTGTAGTGAATCGGGCGTGTGAGGCTCCGTTAGTAACTGGGGGAAGGTTGGCCTCTGTGAAATGTCCTCCCCCCCCTGTAGTTTCCCGACTGCCTGTATTGTGGCTGGGATGTGGTGCTGCTTAATTCCACCTTTTCATGGCCAGGGTCAGAGGTGCCAGGTGCTGGCAATGGCTGGACTGGGCCATGCCTAGCGGTGTTCGAGGCTTGTTGTGGCAAATGAGGTTGGGTGTTACAGTTTGGGCAGGTGCGTGTAGTGAACCCTGGCTGAGAGCATTTGAAGCAGTAAGGTTCAGGCTTATAGTTGTCTTTGCTACATAAAGCAGGCTGTGGTCTTTGTGGTCCAAGCACTGAGTGAAGCTCATGAGCGCGTAGCAGCAGGTCCATTACAGAAGTGACATTAGCGCCATACAGGGCAACTCTGTATTTTTCGAGAGCATGTTTACTAATTAGGTCAATTCTGTCTTTTTCAGGTGGGGGCCTCTTCAGTTTGTCAAACTCACTCAACATGTGGGCGACAAAGGTTGGGAGCGGCTCGTCCTGAGCCTGAACACGATCCAAAATTCCTCTCAGGATGCGTTCTTGGTTGTCGGAGGGCAGAAAAACTGTCTTAAACAGTTGACAGAATTTAGCCCATGATGTGATGTGGGAGCTCAGTGCCTTGAACCATTTCCCGGGCTCTTTTGCAAGAAAGTGTGGCAGTTCATTTAGCAATTGCCCATCAGTTAGGTTCAATGAGGCTTTGTATGTGCCAACTGCATTTAACCAGTCCTCAGGTTGCACTTTTCCGTCCCCAGCATACACAGGAGGCTCCAGCTTTGCGTGATGTAAAGCTGCCGCAATCACTCTGGAAGTGCTGCTGAGTTCAAGTGAGTGAGATGGGAGGAAAGGATTTGTAGGTTGAAATGGGTTGCTGGGCAGGAACGGATTGGTACTGTTGGTGGGTTCAGTTTTGTCCATCACATGAACATGAGGTGTCGATGTGGCCATTGGGAAAACAGGAGACTGTGGGACTGCAGGAGGGGGAGAGTTCCCCATTGTGAGTTGGTCCCACTGCCTTAGTAAACTCTGCTGTATGTTCAGTGAGTCACGTAAACAATCACTAAGCTTATTCACCTCAGTTCTTAACTCCACCACTTGTTGGCTAAGGCTAGGAGTCACATTTTCAACTATCTAGCACATAGGTAACGAGGTAAGTTCCATGTCTGAGTCAGAGTCGTCTGGGCAGTGTGCCATTGCGATTTCAAAAAAATTAAGCCGCTCCAGGGCACAGCGCAGTTATTGATTTAGCAGTAAAAGAGTCAGTTAGGTCAGACTAGAAAGACAAAACTGCAAAAATGCGTTCAAGATTAAATTTAGAAAAACCACATATAAAATTTCGCCCAACAACTGAAATTAGACTGGAGTGATCAGAACCATGTTATTACAATAGCATATCTGCAACACTAGAGCTCAATGCAAGATTAGTTTTAAGTCGTTTCGTTATACTGAGCCGAAGACCAGCACCAACGGTTGTAGTCGGCCAAGCTATCACTTACATGTGCTACAGTCAGTCTCAGCAGAGGGAAAGGGGAATGAAAAGCCAGCAGAAATGTTCATGTCCAGGCTCTCCACAGAAGAATTAATCCTTAGAAGACGAAACCAACAACAAATAACAAATCCACGGAGTCCATTCGCGTCGCGGAGTCAGCTTCTCTCTTTTTCTTTCTCCCAAGCGGAGCAGCGGCACACCACGGTATCCAGAAATTATTCGGGTCCCACCTGAGCTGAGGCTGCGGCCATGGCTGGAGAAAACGTCCGAGCGTCCGCAAAACTGGGGGGATTTCCGAGACAGTTCACGTGCTAGAAGAGAAGAATCCTCGGCGGGATGCAAAAATCGTCTGAAGTCCAAGGGGAAAAAGTTCAGGCGCCAGTTGTAACGTGCAGTGGAGATGAAGCCAGCCGCGGAGGTGTGCAGGTGGATAGCGAATGAGCAACAGCTTCTGACTTTCCAAAAAGTACTCATTTATTTACAATATTAAAAATAAAAGTGCTACCTCTACCACACATTACTAAAGAGCACACTAGTCCGCGTACACACGGGAGCATCCATTACAGGAGGAGTGCGAAGAAGAACAAAAAGGGGGTGACACCAGTCGTGAGACAGGAGGCGCCGCCATGTGGTGATACACTGCATTACAATAGCAACTGTTACAATATAAATATTGTTCTGAGAGGCTTTTTGTTGGTTGAGTCTGAAATTGATTGTATGTACAATTCATATCCTTATAGAACGGCAGAAATATGGTGTTTTATTAATAAACTTACATTTATGGCAGTGGCGTGTCTAGAAAATTTTTGTTGGGGGGGGGGGGGGGGCAGGTAGGGGCACAGATTTGGAGAAGGGTGGCAGATGTAATTGGCAGATAATGTTTAAAAAAAATTCTACCAACCTTTAACCATAATTCAATAATCCTGTAAACCTATTAACCGAATGCGCTTTTAACTCTTATTAGAATGAGATTTTAACCACTCCGGTGCAAAGTTTTTAGATACTGCGTTGATAAAGTACAAGAGATACAATCAGTGCTTTGTCAGTGTTTACTCAGCATTCAAGGACAGCAATATTTGCATAGTATTTTTACTGACATATAGTGCACATATGTTTTGGGCAAAAACATTTTTTAATATTAAAATATGAACATTTGTAGCAAACAATTGACAAATTAGCCAATGCCAATGCAAAACTTTATCTGCCTATTAAAAAAAGAAGATAATCTTCTCACAAACTGGTGTTTGATTTTGAAACAGGGAAAAAGTGGGGAAACAAATGAAAAGACTAATATTTGAATAAAACCTGAAAGCAAGTAAATACTTTCTTTGCTTCCTTATGGTAAACTTTGGTAATATTGATAAAGAACAACACTGGCTGATGATGAAATACAGTCAGCTGGCATGGTGACACTGCCAGTATTAACCTGCAGGGCTGGACCGGTACAGAAAATCGGGCATTTTGACTAGAGACCGGCCCACCAGGTATTAAAGCCATAAAGCCTTTGAATGAAAACAAACGCTGTGGTGACAGTGATGTACAGTTTTGTTGGTATATGTATGATTTCTATACATTTTACGTCAGATAAAAACTTTGGTTGTAAGATTTAGATAATTATTTAATAAAAGCTAGGTATTTTAAATGAGAATAAGAAAGAAAAGTATTTCTTTCTGCCCCCCTCTCCCTGTTAATGCCCTACCTGGCCCCCTGGCAAAAATTTGCTAGATCCACCCCTGCACAGTTACCAGCTGTCAGCTACATAGAAAAGGATCCTGGTGTTGTTTGTCTCTCAGAAACAGTTCATAACTTCCCTTCAACTCATTCATGTCACCTAAAAGGTAAACCTGTTTCTCCATCACCTGTTCAGCTCTGATGATTCAGTAAGGACATCTCCTGGTTTCATCTGCATGTTTCCCTCTCACCACATATACAAACCGACATCACCCAGCAAAGTGGGCGATAAATAAATGAGAGAGAAAAGCCGATCAGCTGATCATTGATCAGTTTCATGATTGAAGTAGCAACAGGAGAGAGAGGGTGAGAGAATGAGAGAAGAAGAGGCAGCTGTGCAGCGTAACGACAGAATAACTCCAGCTTTGTGTCTTTTTCCATTCTAGCTAAAGTCCGGGACAAACTGCGTCTCTTCTCAGCTCAATACGAAACGTGTAATATTTTCTCTGAATGAGGGACCATTCCATTTTTTTAAGGAGCCGTTGGCAACTCTACTAACTAACCTTATGAATAAAATAAAGTTCACTATCAGTAACATCATAGCACCACCCAGCTGTATAAAAACTCCATCAAGCTGGCTAGAACGCAGTACGAGTTATTGCAACTGAGGGTAAAAAGTCAGCACAACGAAAATAAACTACACCTAAACTTAGTTTATATCTGACCCAGATAGACTGCAGGTCATAACTTCTTACCTGAAGTTCAGTTCACCTGACACTCGGACTGGCGGCTGCCTCGGGTCTCTCCTCCTGCCTCCCCTTCCCTCATCCACCTGCTGGCCTCTGTGGAAGCCCCGCCATAGCCACCACCAAACAACTGAGTTATTTTTACACATCGACCTGCATCTTATAACTCATAACTCTTATGTTAGCTGCCCTCAGTAGCATACTGTCTGAAATATTTGACGGCTGCAAAAATTCTTTAAGTGTTATTTTTTTCCTTGGGATTCTAATTTCACCGAAGTTTACTAAACTCAACAAACTTATTACTTACCGGGACATTTATTCTGTCCTCATTTTCTTTCACCGAAAAATTGTTTCCTGCAGTGTTGTCCTTCGTGCTTGGCTCGCCTACCTTTGCTAACGTGATGCGCATAGCGCAGAAGCCGATGCTGCATTCACTTACACTCGGATATCTGAGCTTCAGCGTGAAAACATAATCGTACATTTGATATTTGATTGAATTTTATTGTTTTACCTTTGGGGTGGCACCTGGGGTGGCCAGTCTGGTTGGGGGGTGGCCTGTGCCCCTCCAGGCCACCCCGCTGGACACGCCATTGATTTATGGATATAAAATAGCTAAAAGTATTAACATGCCTCAGAGAAATCACTAATAACACTAAGGGCTGGACGGATTTGATTTGCATTCTTCAAGAAGAGTGTGGTGTCATCAGCTAGCTGACTGATGATGAGCTCCTTATCAGCTGTGCTGATTCCTTGTATAACAGGTCAAATCTCGGGGTGGAGTCTTAATCATTTTAATTGAGCTATTGCCATTCGTGTACAAGGTTTTGATAGCTTTACAGAAAAATGCCAAATTTTTCCAAAGAGTGGAAAATAAATTGATGTTCAATTGTATCAAAAGCCTTTTAAAAATCCAGGAAGAGAATGAAGCTATAGTCAGATACCAAATCAGAGTAATCAAGTAGATCTAAAACCAGTCTCATGTTCTTAGAAAGGTGTCTGTTTCTCATAAAGCCTGATTGTGTCTCATCGATAATTGTGTCCAAGAACTCTTTCATTCTGTTAGCAAGTACTAAAGCCATAATCTCATAGTCATCATTGAGCAGACAGATGGGTCTCCAATTATCAATAAGAAGTAAGTCTTTGTTTGGCTTTGGAATAAGTGTTATGAGACCCTGAGTAAGAGTAGGAGGGAGGATGTTATTCTCTACACTTCCTATGAAAAGCTGCAGTAAGACGGAGCCAGGAGATTAGAAAATGATTCATAAAACTCTGCAGTTAAACCATCTGTGCCGGGAGATTTGTTGGCCTTAAGTGCAGAAATAGGATTACAAACGTCCTCCACAGTCAGAGGGCTGTCACAGTGACTTCTATCTTCCACAACAATAGTTTTTAGGTTTTTAATATTATTGAGAAACAGCGTTGAGACATATATATATATATATTCTACTTTTCTAAATGATTGACTATTTCAATGGAGAACCTAAATGACACGGACCCGTGTTTGTTATTACATATCTCTATTTTGAATGTGACAAGTCTATCATTCCCTGTTATTCATAGGTATTAACAGAGTTTTTGGCCTTTTTTTCCTCTATAACAGTTAATTGACTCTTTACAGTGGCCTGCTATGGTTAATAATAACATGTTCAGTCATGAGTGAAATCAAAGCTTTTCTTCACTTTAGCATTTAACATTCCCAACAATATAATGTGATACCTTAATTAAAACACAGCTAATAAAACACAATTTTCTTAATGCAAACATCAGTGACTCAACATTAGCAACCAAAGGGTTCAGTCTGCAGCTCACACTCATGTGAAGCTACAGCCTCCCCCTTTAGTCTCTGTCATCCTTCTGCTCCTGCACAAACAAAGCAAGACAAAACCTCCACCCTTCTTCTACAGGCTGGGTGAATTGTTGTGGACATTCACTAATCCTAAAGTCGGCACCGTTTTTGTCTCAGTATCAAGTCAGTAAAACTTTTAGTCGTCAGTCCATCACAGTCCAGTCACATGCATACATCCACACACATTCATACCAGATATTGCTGATAATGGAGTCTCACGCGCAGCCTATTCGAGCCTCCATCACCAGCAAGATGACGTCATCATTTTAAAGGAAAACAGCTCCTTGTTTTTGGACTGGATTGACTCGCTGCAATCCTTTTAGGCTCAGGACTTCTCATGTGATCAATGTCACATATAAGTGAATTTCTCCCAAGCCCATTATAATCATGGAGAAAAACACTTTGCCACTGTTTCCAGTAAGAATATTTTATAGCGCTTTAAAGTTCAACCTCTCAGGTCTGGATTAAAGAGCTGATTTGTTAAATCGGGAACTCACAAAATACCAAAATATCACCAGCGGTGGATCACACCTCTCAGATGTTCTTATCTCAGTGCACTGTAACAAAAGCACAAACAAACGCAACCAATAAAATACTAATAAAGTAACAAATACTGGGGCCCATTGCAAACATGTCCAAGCATAAAACCATCTTTCTCTCTCTTAGAGAAAGAAAACAATCCAAACCTCACTGATAAAATCAACCTAGTGTCAAGCAAAACCCAAAAATCAACCAAAACTTCACCAGAAAGTTTTCCTCCCTCCCGGGACAATATTGTGCAGGAATACAGGCACCGTAACTCCTTTTGCACTGACAAAAAACATGTTGGATTTACTTGATTCAATAGTGGACACTGGTTGCACACAAAGGTTTTGCTTTGGCAGAAACTTAAACAACTGAGTTAAATCAACACAACCTTTTCATATTCAGTAAACCTGCATGTTGTGTTCATAAAACACGATTGAAACATGTTCAGATGGAGTAAGTTGAGCTCCTGGAACATTTTAATCCTTCAATTGAAATTGAATGGGTCTACAACAACTACCATCCTCCTATCTCTATCCTGGTTGCAGCAGGGCTGGGAAATAACCCTGAAGTGATAGGTTACCAGGCAGGGTACACCCTGGACAGCTCACCAGTCTATCAGATAGAAACACACAGCCGTTTACATTCATGGATAATTTAGCCCAGGACCTTCTTACTGTGGAGCAACAGCACTAACCAGCATGCCAACAATGGAGGAAATACAGGAAAGCTATGATTTCCTGTATTTGAGGCAGAATTCTTTTGTTCTTGCCCTTGACAGGTTAATCCACAATAAATAGCAACAGCATGCATGTGGTGTGTGTGTCGTTGTCTGCCTCTTATAACTCCAGTGATTTTCCTGTAGTTTGAAATCTTATGCGGTGTTGACACAATAATTTGTTGTAAACCAGGAAATTCCCAACTGTGGTAGAAAGCACAGCTTAGCCTTAGCAAATGTTCAAAGAAAAGTCGTCACTTCCTGATTTCTGCTTCACTGATAAATATTGTCACACTGGGGTTTTTGCAAATGATATCAGTGAGCACTGTGTGGCAGCTGGAGTCAGACAACTGAAGCTCCCACAATCAAGACCACAAACAGCTTTCAAAGGAGATTTGAAGCTTTTCTGGCAGCAAGCTTCATGATTTATGGGACTGGAACTGGAACAGAAACTACCTGATCACCAATGGTGAGCTGGCATGGAATTATTTTTATGACATTTTATCAAAGTTATAAATAAGCATGCCCATTAACACATAGTGAGTGAGCATGTTGTCTTCCCACGCAGTGAACAGCGGATGCTAATGTTTCTGTCACTTTTTACAGAGTCAAACTCAAAGTAAGGTCAGTGCTTCCACGCTTTAAACGCTGCACGCTCACACTCTCTCCACACTCGATAGATTATCCATTGTTCATCTGCACACAGCTGCGGTTTTAGTAACGCAGTAACGCAGCGTGCTTACGGGAAAGTAACAGTAATCTAATTACCTTTTTTGCAATAGTAATCCCTCACTTTACTCGTTTCTTGAAAAAAGTAATCGGATTACTGCCCATCTCTGGTTGGAGCTGTGCACTTGTGGGTTCCACCTTGTGTACACGTTTATCTTTGCTGTGTGTACTTGTACCTCTGAGTGGAAGCTGAACTCTTGAGTTCGAGTATCGAAGCATCAGCTGTGACGTTAAAGTCCAAACAGCTCGTTCATTTGACGTGCAAATGAACGAAGGTAACGCCGTTTTCATGTGGATGTGTCACTGAGACACTTTCCACATCCACAGCTCACAAAATGGGAAAACTATAGAAGTATAACAATGAAGAAGTTACTATGTTACGGGTCCCAAGGATGAAGACCTCGATGACAAATATGTTACCTGTAAAAGCAGGTGAAGAGCAGAGTAAGGAAGACACGATGCGTCTCTGCTTTCCTCCAGAACGTGTCTGAGTCTGATTTATTTCACACAAATAAATGCTATAAAACACTAAACATGAGCTTTCAATATACTGTTCAGCTGGTTCCTCATTCACATCAATTACATTTACTTATTTCACAACATCAGTGAAATATACTCTTTTTAACTGGTTCAGTTTCTCAAGTTCACACTTCTTTCCATAACAGCTACATCCTTTTATCATATCAATAAACACATCACATTGTCTTCTGCAGTGTCTTACTGGCTAAACAGTTCTATTCAATAACAGCATTGGTAAATACATTACATTTGTTCCCTCCAGTAATTTACTGGCAAAATCACTATTTAGTGCATCATGAAACACAGCTTGTTGAATCAACCCATGAATGCCTCTGTTAGCTACACAGAGTTGCTCAGAGTGCTTGTGTTACACTAGCTAATCTACTCAGTCACTTTAACAGAACTATTAACATTCACATCTCACAGAACTGATTTGATTGGAGCATTACAACACGTTTGCACAGAGCATAGGAGCGCACTGACTCTGCTTCACGAGCGCTCCACCTAACGAGCGGGCTCGCGGTGCGGTCGCGCGGGACACTCCTCTGGTTTTCTCCCGTGTTTACATATAAATAACTTTGGCGGACCGCCTTAACTCTCCCATTCACATTAACGTGGGTAACCATGGTGACAATAAACAACATTTTCGGTGCGAGCACCGTGTACCGACCTGTAAAAGCAGGTGAAGAGCAGAGTAAGGAAGACACGATGCGTCTCTGCTTTCCTCCAGAACGTGTCTGAGGAAGCAGCGGAAGGTGGGCTCCACTTACTGCTCCCCGAAACCCCGGAGCAAGCACCAAAGTTCCGCCCTCACTGCTTTCTAACATAAAATGAATCCCTGTTACATGGATTTTCTATCCTCTTAAAGAAACTGAAAATAAATACATATAGCAATGAAAAATGTCCCGTTACATGAGTGTTTTACACAAAATAATATTCATGTGGTCATTCCCTCACAGGGGTGCCACAACTACACTGCTGTTTTGACAGAGACACAGTGTGTTTATCTAACTTGGCTGAAGCCAAAGTTCTCCAGACAAATTCAGTCTGTTTCTGCCAAGTGTGAACTCACTGGATGAGCGCCAGATACACAGAATCAAAAAGGGATAAATTAGTTTTCTTATGTCATGTTCCCGTCACAAACTGGCTCAAGGAGAGGGGAAGCAGGAGTCCACAGATGAAATGTTCCTATAAATAAAGTGGAATTTATTCAAACTTTACCAAAACTTCAACACATCAAATACAAGCAGTTCAGCAGGGAGTGGATGTGTGTTGCATGTGCCAGGTGGATGCAGAGAGAGGCCAGGGCCACGTTCAAACCTGAACACGCTGCACAGTGTTTTCTTCCATTTGTTAGGGATGAATGAAATGCTTCCTTGAAAGGATGTGTGCAGTCACCAGTGGGCGTGGAAGCATGTGCTTTGGTGGGTGTGCAAGAAAAGTCATCCTGTCACACAGCAATGCCTACATAAATCACACCACTCTGCTTAAAATAATAATGTTTAGTGAAGCAGGTGAAGCAAAGGGCTGCTTTTAATAGGCTGGGAGACCCAGGTGTGCTGCTTTAGCTGCTGAGCCTCTTATGACAGAACAGCGGAGAGTGGTAAGAAGGGAGGAGGGGGTCTGGCTGTGTTTGTGAACGATAGATGGTGTAACTCTGGGCATTTCTCTATCAAAGAGACGCTATGCTGTAAGGACATTGAGCTGCTAGCGGTTAGCATGAGACCGTACTATCTACCACGAGAGTTTACACACGTGATTATGATAGCTGTGTTTGTCCCGCCCTCTGCTAACGCTGCAGCAGCCTGTGAGGTCCTGCACACTGTAACCAGCAGACTCCAAACACAGCACCCTCAGGCCCTTTTCCTGATCTCTGGGGACTTTAAAGATGATGTAACCATTTAATTATGGTTACATAATTAATTATGTAATTAATTATGCAAAATGCAAAACGCTCAGCTGTGTCTCCAATCAAAGCTCTGTAACTTCAGAGGTGATGTTCATATGTTGACTAATGGTTTTCTTTCATTTTTGATGTACTGCAGAATATTTGTATAAAATCCAGGCCAGGAAAATCTCCTTCATGTGTTTCTGTGTTTTGTCTTCAGCTACGTTGACACAAAGGCCTCTGCTGTGACGCTCACACCTTTGATAAAGTCTGGAGAGTGTCAGCTTCCTGTTTATAGATACAAAAATATGTAATGTTGTGAACTCTGGCCGCAGCGGCGCAAGAAAAAGGAGAATTACGGGAAGCACTCACAACAGGTAAAATCAAAATAACAAAGTAAAGTAGGATAAAATAAAAACCAACAAAAGAACAACACAATATACTTCCCCGTACTGTTACTGCTAACCTCTGTTAACCTAGTAACTCTTACCTTCTAACTGACAGCTGGTCAATGAACGAGCTCCATAAACGCTCCATATTCACCTTTACATGGAATATAAAGGGAAAAGAAGAAACACAGTGCTGTGTCAGCGTTAGACATATAGATATATCCTTGCTTTTAATACATTTGAAGGTGGGTGGGAGAGGTGCTTCTCCGCGTAGTCTACGGTCTCTTTGGGATCGGTAAAGCTTTTCCTCACATCACCATGGGTCACTAACAGCTTTGCAGGGTATAGCAGTCTGTACCTGACGCCGGTCATCCCACGTAGTCTTCCTCTCATATTTGCAAATGCGGCTCTGCGTTTCCAACAGAGGGAGGGAAATCTGGGAGGATGTTTATTTTAAAAACCCTTATACATCAGGTTCTTGTTCTCTGCAGCTTTCAGCAGAATTTCCTCACCAATGTGGTAGTAGTGCAATCTCAAGATGATGGGCCGAGGAAGATGACTTTGTTTGGGACGCTGGCGATTCACTCTATGTGCTCGATCGATGAGTGGCTTCTCCTCGAGAGATAGCGCCTCCGCCAACAGGTGTGAACCAACTCAGTCATCTTGGGTCCCTCTGTGCCTTCTGGTATTCCTGCAGTTCTTAAATTATTCCTCCTGGAGTGCCTCAAGAGCTCCACATCTCTCATCTAACTTCTTTACCTCCGCAGACAAACGCTCCACAGTGGCCTGGAGAGTGGCGATGGTGTCAGAGTGGTTCGAGGCACAGTCCTGCAGTTCAGTCAAAGTGTTATCATGCCTGGCCACGTCGCTTTTTATGTCCGAAATTGAGGGCTGGATGCTCTGGTTCAAGGATGATATCTCGCCTCCTATGGTGGTAGAAATCTCTAATATGCAAGTGTCCAGTGCTAGTTAGTTAGTTCTAGTTCTAGTGGTTAGTGGGGCTTTATTTGATGATTCTAGTGTGTGTTACATTGTTGTCATATTGTTGAGTCGCAGAGCTGTACAGTGTTACAGTTTCTGTAGAGTCTGGTATAAGGAACTCAGATCCCTCTGTGAATAATGTTCACTGAAACTGATCTGTAGTTAATGAACTAGTCAGGATTTACACTAGAGAATGTTTCTGCCATTACATGGCCTGTATTTGTAGAGCGCTTTACTCGTCCCTAAGGACCCCAAAGTGCTTTTTTGCCCAAGGACACAACGACCGAGACTGTCCAAGCCGGGGCTCGAACCGGCAACCTTCCGATTACAAGCCGAGCTGCCAACTCTTGAGCCACGATCGGCCCACATATTGTTGTCTTTTGTTGCAGACACCAAGTGTTGAGATCCTGTCTCAACCTCCTACATTCTTCCAGCAGGTTACACATTATTTTTTGTATTTGGAATCAAATATATGTGTCAGTTGGGCCTAGTGCAGGGGTCAGCAACCTTTAACACCCAAAGAGCCTTTTGGACCCGGTTTCCACGCAAAGGGTCAGGGTTCGTTTGCGAGGTGCGCCTGCTGCTGGCGGCACAGGGAGGAGAGGGCGGGGCGGCGGGGAGTCTCTGGCTGGCTGGAGCGGCATCTAATAACCAACTCGCAAAACAAAATAAAAACAACACAACAAACAGATATTATGATACAGACTTATAATCTGCACCCATGTTTTTTCTAAATTCTATAAAGTGAGCGCGAGAGCCCTCGGTGCGCCTGCGCGCTGCTGAAGTCAAAGTAAACTTTATTGTCATCTCCGCTACAGACAGTCCAGCATATAGAGAGACGAGACGACGAGGCTGCAGTTACAGCGGTGCAAGTAAACAAACAATAAATATAAGAAGAGTAAGAAAATGAATCTACACTTTAGGACTAGGGGTAAAGGATCAATAACAATTTAAATTTATAATTTACAGTTTGATGATTTAAAGTCTCACACAACCCGTCAAAAGGGGCGGGGCCGGCTGCTTCCAAGTAGAGCACATTTCATTTATAATGATGTAAATCCAAGCCCATCATGGATTCACGATCTGAATCCTGGGTTGTGTGAAATCCCAGAAATCAACCTTAGACAAAGTGAATCTGTGAACTAAGGTGTAGGTCTGTTAGGTTAATTGTGCTGATCCTCGGGTTGGGGGATTTGTGTTTGTACTGGAGCGCAAAATTCAAACCAATGGAAGATGGACAACAAAAGTTCAAAGCCATCAGGTGCTCAGGTTAGAAAAAAGAGAAAAGATGCAGGTAAGCAGACGTGTGATTGGATAATGGCAGCTCATCCTGAACCAATCAGACTAAACTCCAAACAATACATTATGTTACAGATTTTAATATTAATTAGTCATTGTTACTTGTTGATTTGTCCTTTTCTCATTGTGTGACGAATTATGACGACTGTTTGGTAGCTGTTATTGTCTCTCTCGCTCTCTTCATGTGTGTTTCTCTGGTGAAACAATAGTTTTGTGTTAATGTTAGGGCTGCACGATTTTGCATAAAATGAGAATCACGATTTTTTGGCTTAGAATTGAGATCATGATTCTCTCATAACAATAAATAAACATAAAACAACAAATGTCTCACGTTTTGTTGTTGCAGCAAAATGTTGTCCTGCTTGAAATTCCGTCTCCACCGTTGCTCGACGCTGCGTGTACAGAGCAGGTAGTGCAACAATAGAAAAATAGTTGCGGGACGGCACTGTGTAGCGTTTGTCTAGGGTGTTGATCGTTTTCCTAAATCCCTCGTTTTGCACAGTGTTGATGGAGCCATATCTTTGGTCAGGTGATAAGTGATAGCCTCCGTAATGTCTTTGTGCCTGCGGGAGTTCGACGTGTATAGGGAAGCGCTGTATAAGGTTCCCGTTATTGATGTTTGGGTGGTTGACCGGGACGGATTTTCTCCTGTCACTTTCTCGTCATCCCTGACGTGCTCTCCGTTGTTTTTTCCCTGCTAATTTTAGCATCACACGGCACAGCTTCTGTATCACGTGGTATAAGGCTCCGCCCTTGTCATTTGTTGAGCAGGAAGAGTGAGCGCTTGTTTTCATGCAGAGTACGTCCCGGATCAAAATGCGGTACATTTGATCCCTGTTGTCTTTGCTTGATGATTGGTTTGAGTCTTGACAATCCACATTGCTGGCGTTGCATCTTTCAATGCCAGCAATGGCAGGTATCAGTGCTCAAACCTTTTGTGTTTGTTTCCAACAAGTTGCCCACCTCGGGAAACAAAAATGTGTTCTTTTACTTGTCAGATGAACATATGAGACACTTTGACTCTTCAGTGCAGTGTGGAGCCTAACAAAGATCTGTTTTGTGTCCCAGCTGATCAGCAGGAGGAGGAGAGTCTGACGGAGCAGCAGAGGAACATTTTCAGCTACTTGGACTCAGCTCAGCCACTACAGAGGAAACAATGAGCTCAACACAGAAGGTGACAGACAGAGCAGGACCATATGACCAAAGATATTTATCACCATATACATTTGAACATTTGCCATAACGATGTAGCTGACGATAGAATTGACACCAGACAAAATACTTTACAGCTGCACAACTTTATTAAAAACCCATCAATGTATTTTCACTGAAACAAGCAGCTGTTGTTTATGTGCATTAAAGTTATATAAAAATGTAACAGTGCAAATGCAAATTCCTCGCTGACAGTTTAACCAAAAGGCGTTTCCAGTGGAAACTGGCCGACACATCCTGAGCATAACCATGTATAATATCCACTAAACTTCAGAAGAGGTTATACAGTCGTGGCCAAAAGGTTTGAGAATTGCATAAATATTGGAACCTGGAGAAGTTGCTGCTTAAGTTTTTATAATAGCATTTTGCCTGCACTCCAGAATGTTATGAGGAGTGATCAGATGAACTGCATCGTCCTTCTTTGCCATGAAAACGAACTTAATCCCCAAAAAGCCTTACCACTGCATTTCATTGCTGTCATCAAAGGACCTGCTGAGACCATTTCAGTGATCGTCTTCTTAACTCAGGTGAGAATGTTGGCGAGCACGAGGCTGGAGATCATCATGGCTGTATCCCGATTCAGGTTCTGCAGCTTTAAAGTCCTCAAGGGCCGCATACTCAAAGACCGCTAAGGCCGAAGTGCGAGGCTCGTAGGCTCGTGAAATGGGACGTCTAGCCTCCGTCGCGCTGCCCAGGTTGCCTAGCAACCATGATACTAACAGCTGGAAACGTTTCATACAGCTTTGTTTGACAGAAATGAAGGAGAACATATTTAGTTCATTTGTTTCTACATGAGCTCTGTGTGATTTGATGAGTATCTGAGGCTGAGACCACAGGACTGTGAAACATGATTGTTGGGCTTCATTTCTGTGCTGAACAGTCGTTTAAGATTAGCTGTAAATAACAATTAGCTGATGTTGTTCATGAGACTAAAGTCATCTCACTGTGGTAATGTAAATATAATATGGCCAATATTATAGTTATTATATTAATCACTTCACTCACAGACAAGTATCTGTGACAGTGTGTATATAGATGTATCATATATAAGAGACAAATATTGTTCGTTTAATATGTTGGTACTAAATTTGGCTCAGTGCTTACATATATGTGTAAAAAGCAAATGTAGGAGCTGTGATAACTGTGTCTGATAGAATGAAGAGTCGACTGATTTATGAAATATTCCTTTATTGGGTGAGAAAATCAGACCATGTCATAACTGCTGTAAGTCACACAGAATAGATATCAGAGCCTTAAACAGGCTGACTTCTGCTAAATGGGTCAAACTGGGCAGAAAGTCTACAAACACATAACATCCTTATAGAATATGATGTAACACTATAGATCAACTTACCTCAGAATATATTAAATTCAATTTTATTTATAAGGTTATAGGTTTTATAGGTTTTATGGAGATGCCATCCTTGTGTTTTAGTGGCAAATAAAGTTGGCAGTCATCGGCATAACAATGAAATGAGATCCCATGCCTTCTAAGGATAGAACCCAGAGGCAATAGATACAGTGAAAAGAGCAGTGGCCCTAAAATTGAGCCCTGTGGGACGCTGCATGACAGAGGAGCAGAAGACGATTCGTAACCGAGAAGGCTGACAGAGAAATATTATTATTATTATTATTGATTGCTTATATTTGAACAATTGTGAAACCTCACTGTGGATGTAAGAGTGAAATTATGTGGATATCTTGAATCCACTTTATTGTGTAATATTTTATGTGAGTATTTGACGGAAGACGAGCAACATCTGTTGTGGAAGCTAACGGGGTTCCTTTAGAATAAACAAACATAGGATTTATTATCACTGAATAATTCTGTATAAATCTATACAAATTATAGAAATATGTAATAGGAAACAACAAAATAATCTAAATTATAAAAGTGTGTGTGTGTGTGTGTGTGTGTGTGTGTGTGTGTGTGCATGATTTTAGTGTTTGAACAGTCATGAATTATCTTTAACAGCAGGTTAAAGTGAGAGCATAGTGAGAGCTGCAGAGAGGATCATTGGTGTCTCTCTCCCCTCCCTCCAGGACATTTACAGCACCCGTCTCACTAATAAAGCCCTTTGCATAGCGGCTGATCCCACGCACCCAATGCAAAGCTTCTTCAAGCTGCTGCCGTCGGGGAGGAGACTGCGGAGTCTCCAGGCCAGGACCAGCAGGCTGAAGGACAGCTTCATCTTTAACAGCAGGTTGTCAGGAAGCTTAACTCCCTCCCGATTCTGCCCCCTCTCCCCTCTCTCCTCCACGGTCTCACTGAACTCTGTCACACACACACAAACACACACTCTCTGACTCACTCACTGGCCTGCACCAGTTACCAGTCACTTTGTGGAGCATTGGACTGCCATTACCTCATAAGACTTTGTTGTTACACTTTCTCTTACCGTACATTACTAAATCTCCATTTGCACTATTTGCCTATTTGCACTACTCTGCCTGGTTTACACTCAATGTCACTTACCCATTATATTGTATATTGTATAGCTTTCTTGTTATATGTAAAATTGTATTTATTTAAATTTTTACTTTTTAATTATTTTACTTGCATTTTTAATCACTTTTATATTTAAATATATTTAAATGTTCATTTGCTATTTATCTAGGGATTGAGAGTAACGCAATTTCTATTCTCTGTATGTCCTGTACATGTGGCAGAATCGACAAATAAAGTTGACTTTGACTTTGACTTTGAGGTTGGATGTAATGTGTTAGAACTACCAGCAGGTGGGGATAAGAGACCTTTAAGGTGTTTGGTGCCACGCTCCACCTTCAGGTTTAAAACTAGTGTTAATGGAGTTTGAAGGTTGAGTTTGTTCCACGACTGCATTTCACTCACTGCCTCTGTTTGTATCTCTGTCACTGCAGGACCAACATGGAGCCAGAAGTCAGCGCTCTCAGGAGGCCGACAAACCTCACAGAAGAAAGGGAGAGAAAAAACACACCTGTGACGAGTGTGGGAAGGGTTTTACTGTGAGGGCTAAACTAAAACGGCATCAGGTCATCCACACTGGAGAGAGACCGTTCAGCTGTGACTTGTGTGGAAAGTCTTTTTCCTGGAAGGGTTCCCTAAAAACACACCAACTCATCCACAGTGGAGTTAAAGCGTACAGCTGTGATCAGTGTGGCAGAGCTTTTACTCACAGTAGCAGCTTACAGAGTCATCTAGTTACCCACTCTGGAATTAAGCCATACAGCTGTGACTTGTGTGGAAAGTCTTTTTCCTTGAAGGGTTCCCTAAAAAGACACCAACTCATCCACAGTGGAGTTAAAGCGTACAGCTGTGATCAGTGTGGCAGAGCTTTTACTCACAGTAGCCACTTACAGAAGCATCTAGTTACCCACTCTGGAATTAAGCCATACAGCTGTGACGAGTGTGGGATGGAGTTTACTCTGAAGGCTTCACTAAAACAGCATCAGGTCATCCACACTGGAGAGAGACCGTTCAGCTGTGACTTGTGTGGAAAGTCTTTTTCCTTGAAGGATTCCCTAAAAAGAAACCAACTCATCCACAGTGGAGTTAAAGCGTACAGCTGTGACATCTGTGGAAAAACTTTCAGCCAGAGAGGGAACCGAAATACACACCTACGCATTCACACCAGACATGATGTGTACTGCTGTGAACAGTGTGACAAAGAGTTTATAACTCACACACACTTACAACGACACATGTTTACCCACACTGAGGAGAGGCCTTATCAATGTGACCTGTGTGAGAAGACTTTTAAAGCTCCACATGACCTGAGACGACACCAACAGATCCACACCAGAAAGAGACTCTACAAGTGCAGCTACTGTGAGGTATGTATTTATATTGTTATCTTGTCATTTTAGCCTGACTGTTTGGAACAACTCTGCTCATTAAACTGTGTTAGCATGTTAGCAATTCTACTGCATGGAAAAGCAGCTCTGAGTGATTATTCAGATTTTCCTTTCAGTTATGATTTTAGTATTACTGTAGTATTATGGTGGTAGTATTGTAGTTATTGCAGCCCAGTAAACTGAGTGTGTTAACTGAAACAGTCAAATGTAGTTGGACGTCTGCAGAGATGCTCTTTATTTCAGGCGACGTTCAGGATACAAATGTTGAAGGACTGACTTACACTGTCTTTGTGTCTTTGTTTAGAAGCAGAGCGACACAGATGGATCCAGTTCTCAACCCTGTCATCACTGTGGTGGTGGGAAAGACTTTCATTGTGACCTCTGTGGAAAAACTTTCAGTCAGCAAAAGACCCTAAAAGTACATCAACGTAGACACACTGGAGACAAACTGAAATACTGCAAAGAATGTGGGAGAAGCTTCACCACACCAAGTGAGTTAAAACGACATGAACTGATTCACAGTGGGGTTAAAAAGCACCTCTGTGATCAGTGTGGGTCATCCTTCACCACTGCAAGTCAGCTTAAAACACACAAAGGAGTCCACACAGGAGAGAAACCACACAAGTGCAGACACTGTGAGAGAAGCTTCTCACGGTCAGGTAGTCGTAACAGGCATGAACGTGCACACATAGAAGGAAACTACAGCTGTGACCAGTGTGACAAGAGCTTCAGGAATCTCAGTTCATACTCTGCACACAAACGATCCCACGTTACTAATAAACTGTTTCACTGTTACCAATGTGCCCAAACATTCACCTCATTGTCTGCTCTGTGCAAACATCAGCGCGATCACTCAGGGCTGAAATCACTCCCATCACTGGATCACAGTGAATCTGAAGACACAGAAAGATCCTCTGGTTTCTGTGTCAGACTCAAAAAGCTTGAGATCAGGCTCCACAGAGTTCAGATAGAATCATTTAAACTTGTGTTGAACTGAACTGGTTGCTGGGCTGAACTTCTACATAATACAGATCTACATGGGATCTTCTTTTCTGTTGTTTTACTGAGTCAGTTTTGTCCTTTTTTCTCTGTCCTGGTTTTGCTCGTCTGTAAATGATTGAAACTCAGTCAAATAGTTCATTGTTCTCCAGCAAAACGTTTTGGAAACTCATGTTTAACCTTTAAAACTCTGACATGTTTTAGCACACAAGGCTTCATCGGGGAGTTCACTCATGATTGGACCATGAGAACAAAGGTTTTTAGTTCTTTCAAAGAGAGTCTTGGAGATGTTTGATGTTTCTGTTTTTCTGAAACCACCTGAAAGAAAAACTATTTTTCTTGCTTTATGTAGTGTGGAAGTTTTTAATGTTTCTTCATCTGTGATGTTCTTGAATGTGTTCACGTGAAGATGGTACAAATAAACTGTCCTTTCAGCTTTAGCTCCTAATTTATTCATTATTTATGGATGTAGCACAGCAGCCGTCTCTTGATTAACACATGGAGGGCTCGGGATCTGATGGTGTCGTCTCCCTAATTTGCCCACTCAGTAAATCTCACTCATGGCCAAGAAATTGAAATAAACCTTGTTTCCCTGCTGGATAGTGATCCACTGTAACTCTGCTCCTCCTTCCTGTTTAGGATTTCTGTGGCTGAAGTAAAATTCCCTCCATCCATCACTTATCCCAGCTAACCCAAAGTGAAATAAAGTTTTGCTCGTCTTAAAAAAGCATTACAATAATGGGCATTACCAATGCAAACTGAATGATACAGAAGATGTAAGAAGAGACTTTGATCAGTTAATAAAGCTCATGATCTGGATTCATTGTGGCTGCTACACAGATACTTCTGGGTCACTTCTCTCAGTTAGGAACCTTCCTCACCAAACTGACTGTTGGACCACACCCCTGGTTTCATGAGAAATTGTTTCAGCCATGATTTCTCTTCCTGTATTTCAGAGTAAAGACTGAAGTGACAAATGGAAGCATGTTTAAAAAACACAATGTGAGAGAGACGTTGAGGTCCTTAGAAGTTACCCTGGGTTTTTCTGTCACCCTGCTAGATGTTACACACCTTGTTATTGGACTGATTTCTACTGCTGGACTACTCCTGCGGAGAGTAACAATACTCTTACTAATTAGCTCCCTTTCACAGCTTTGGGGATATTTATTTTTGTGTTTGCAGCGCTGTGAGCCAGAACAGCGAGAGAAAAATCTGCAACAGCGACGAGCCGAATGCTTACGTGAATCGCAGCAGCTGCACATGTGCTACGCTGAATTAGAGGATATCTTTGCTCTGGATTTCTATTTCTACTTTTTCATTTCTATATGATTCTTCTTGCATCTAAACAAAGATGATTCAATTTGCTAAATGTTGATGGCTCTTCGTGCTCAGGTGTAAATGAGACGTAATATTTGCTCTTGGTTTGGTTCTCCTGTACAGAACCTTGCAGTACAACAGAAACCTAAAAACATTATTTGTAGTTGTTATTCTTAGTTGTTCTGCTGCCTAAATACCACAGGGTCTGATTATGAAGTTATTGAGCTGCACATACTTTACGACCTGCTTAAGTTCGAGGTCACAGCGTCTGTAGAGCAGCTGGAACATAATGAAGTCTACAAGGTTAAAGTTTTCTCTTCAGTTATTGTTCTTTCTGCTGCTTGGTTTGATGGATCTGAGAGCTTTTGTTTTTATTATTGTTATTATAATTATCATTAATATTTTACTCTCTAGAAGCTTTAAAATAGTGTTTGTGTTTGAAAAAATTGATTTAAGAATTGAACAGAAACATCTGTCCTTCTGAAAATCGCCCAAAGGCACGGAGACAAAGTCAAAGGATGCAACCTGTAACTTTCTCTTCCTTCATGTCAGGACCATCATCCATGATTTATATAAAATGCATATAGCAACAGTAGCACTTTAGTTTGGACTTTATGATTTCTGTAACTGGAAAATATTATTTTGTTTAAAGACAGAAGTGACCGCATAGTTGCAACATCAAAGGGAAATATTAATTAATTAGCATCAAGTATATTTGTTGCTTAAGCGTTTGCACTATAACTTAAGTAGGATTATAACTTTTAAGGAAGGAAAGATTTCAGATATTTAGTTCACTGTTTCAGTTATTTTATATGAAATTAAAACATTTACGTTGGTCAAATATGATGCTCTAAATCAAATAAAAGTTTGAAAATAAATGATGTATTTTTAAATGCTGCAACAAATGTTCACAAAAAGTAACTATAATTAAAACCAGTTAAACAAAATCAAATGTTTGAATCATGCTTAACCAAATGCCAGGCTGGAGAGCTGAACCTAAAGTATACGTAGAAAGATTTCAACATCTGAGCAGTTTTTAATGTTTTTATCACATATAAATGTCACAGCAGTGGGTCCTGGCCCAATGCTTTGTGTTTTTGGTTTTCTTTGACTCTTGTTTTTCTTGGTTTTTGTTCTTCTTATTTATCAGGCTCTCAGTAATCTTAGTTCTCCCTCCCTCAGTGTTCATTTCAGCCTGTGTTTAGTTTCTGTTCCCGTGTCCCACGTTTCATCGTTTCATGTCGAGTCAGCCCTGTCTCTCTGTTTCCTGTGTCTCCCCAGTCAGCCCCGCCTCCCTCGGGCACTCATGTGTGATACAGAGTAATAAACCTGACTACATTTGCTACACTCTCTTTATTACCTGTTACTTTAAAATTCATACACTAATTATGTCTGCCCATCTCTCTAATGTGAAGGTCAAAGGTCAACATCCCAGTGACATAAGAATAATCCCAAAGGGGCAAAGGCAGCGGTTAATTTAGCACATTTAGCATTAAGGGTACAGCAAGGATATACTTTTACTTATTGTGGCAGGGGTGTGGTCTCTGGCCTGCTGCAGTGGAGGCTGGTGGCGGGACGTTGGACGGCACAGGTGAGGGTGATGGAGCTCATGACTCTCCCCTTTATAGTGACGGAGGAGACTGGCGTGGGGGAAGCGTGTAGTGGAGGAAGCCGAGGAGAGAGCTGGTTTCTGGCTACAAAGACTGCGTCAAACCAGAAAAGATTGCTTGTGGTCAAATGTCAAAGGAGCTTGCAAAGAAAAGCGTCTGGACTTCTTTAAGTTACTTGAAGACGTTTCACCTCTCATCCGAGAAGCTTCTTCAGTTCTAAGGTCAAATGGTGGAGAGTCCCAGATATAAACCTAGTGGGAGTTTCCCCCCACAGAGGGACAAAAGGACCCCCTGATGATCCTCTAATCGCCTGAGCCAAGGTGTGAAACTGGGTGTGGGCCCCAATCAGCCAGAGTTTCGGGTGTGTTCATTGTGAAACCTGACCCCACCTTATCATGTGATTTCCTGAGGTCAGATGGCCCAGGATGTGAGTGGGCGTTAAGGCGTCTGGGAAGGATCTCAAAACTGGATTATAGATGGCAGAGAGTTGGTGTCGTAAACCCCGCCTCTGTTCAAAGATGGTCGCTCACAGTGGACATAGATGCTTCTTTCACTCCTCTTTCAAACCATCTGTCCTCTCTGTCCAAAATGTGAACATTGGCATCCTCGAAAGAGTGACCTTTGACCTTAAGATGCAGATGGACTGCTGAGTCTTGTCCTGTGGAGGTGGCTCTTCTGTGTTGTGCCATGCGCTTGTGAAGTGGCTGTTTGGTCTCTCCAATGTAGAGGTCTGGGCATTCCTCGCTGCACTGTACAGCACACACCACATTGTTAAGTCTGTGTTTTGATGTTTTGTCTTTCGGGTGAACCAGTTTGTGTCTGAGCGTGTTGTTGGGTCTGAAATGCACCGGGATGTCATGCTTGGAGAAAACTCTCCTGAGTTTTTCTGATACACCGGCTACATAGGGGATGACAATGTTGTTGCGTCTGTCTTTCTTATCCTCCCTCGCTGGTGTCTGATCTTCTTTTCTGTGCCTCTTTTCTGACTTTAAATTCGGCAAATAGGCTCCTTTGACTATGATGACCTGGATGACTGAGAACCTTCACAGACACTTGTGGTCAAATAATGTGTCAATCACCTGTGAATCAAACTGTGTGTGGCTCAGTTCATGTCACAGTGTTGTTTAGTATATCTTCACTTGTCTCACTCTCCTTCTGTTCTGTCCATCAGGACGATCCTCAGCGCTTACAAAGATCCTCCATCGATGTTGTAACTGTTGGCATGATGACATTGTATATAATTTGGATTATTTCTTTATCTTGTCAAGATCCATGTCATGATTTTAAATTGTTTAAGCTGTACATTACTGTTTGTTTTTTGTAGTCAACGTTTTGGTGCGTTGTGCTTTTATTTTGAAAGTCAAGTTCGCTTACAAGTTGCGCTAGTTTCCTTTTTGGGTAGAACGAAGAAAACACCAGCGCTGTTTTCTTCGTTCACCAGCGCTCGCTACACCTCCATCTACCAGAAGGTGAGTGTACTCCTTTGTACTCAGATTAACATTTTACTTCTTAAAATACATTTTCATATATGAGCTTTCTATTATTTCATGGCCATTTAATCAATATTAAAATTACAAGCATATCAACAAAGGTGAAGCTGGTTTTTTCCACTTACTGTCACACAGTCATGGAGGAATACAATAAATACATAATCAGTCATAGATCCTGAACAATGACATTAAAAGAAAGTCTGTGGCTCTAAAAACTAAACAGTATAAAGACATGCTCCAAGCTGCTGTTTCTCTCCTCCTCCTCTAGGTTTTCCACTGTTGGCCATCCAGCGATGCTGGAGGGCTACCTGGCCAATGCTGGCCTACACAAAGAGGTCCCGGCTCGGAGGAGCTGAAGAAGATCCTTGCCTTCCTCGTCAGTTTCCTCTTCAGTTCCTATCCCAACAAAACCTTCTTGCACCTATTAGCTCCAAAGAGGCTATGGTGCCCGTGGAGGTCTGGACCTGAGGCCTGTGCTCATCACGTGGATAGAAAACACTCTGACACCATTCTGGAGGTCTGATGGGACTCTGACCAAAACACAGATGAAATAAAACTTGTGGCTGGAGCTTTTAAAATGACTTTTTCACCTCATAGATTAATGCTCATGATTGCATGTTAGCAAGACAGCATCTCCCCAAGGTGAAACTCTCAGGAGACATTTACTCTTAAACTGTAATCTGGTTGAGACTACTTGAGGAGATCTTAGTAGCGAGTATGTGGATTTAGTCTCTTCACCAACAGCAGACAGACCCATGCCAAGAAAGCAGACATGTTCTCAAAGAAAGCCGAGAGCAGAGATTGGAAAAAGCTAAAAAGAAAAAGCTGCAGCTTCAGACGACTATCTGCCTGTAAGGCTGAAAAAGTCCAGTTACGCTCTATTTTGGAAAAGCTCCCAGTTTTGGTAACCTGGACTTTTATTTCCCCTCTTCTGCTACAGATGTTGACTGTGACCTCAGAGGCCAACTGGACCACACAGCTGCAGCAGGAGTGAGGGAGAGGAGTCTTCATCCAGCTTCAAAGAAAACATCCAGGTAAAGTGACGTGGATCAGCGGATAAAGCCGTCTCCACTTTCAAAGGAGATCCTCTGAGAGAGAGACTCTCTGAGCCGTTTTAGCCTCAAATTATAGGACTTTATAGTACAGCAACACTTTTAAAGGACAAAAATAAGATAAACTGTGACTGTAATACAAACAAAGTATTGCATGTGTTTTTAAAAGTGTTCCTCCGATGGGCAGGATATCACTATTAGACTGTCCCACCAGCCAACTTCAACAAGAGACCACAGCAGCATTCAGTGATCAGCACAGATGTTCCTCTAACACTCAGCATCTGATCCCTGTTGGTCTGTGTGCTTCTGCTTTTGCTCAGTTAGAAACCCTGCAGCAACCCGACCCAAAACTGTGTCTTCTTGTTGGCCTCAACGTTGAAGTGTCAAACGTCCAACATCTGGAAAGGAAACCACGCCAGTGTACTGTGATGTTTCACCAACATGTGGCAGACGCTGGTCCTGCCTTTCATGCTGACATCAGCAGAGAGCCCCGCCTACCTCAAAGCCTCCCCTGTCATGTATTGATCAGGATGATTATGAAGATGAGCGAGTGCAAATAAGACTGTAAAAGTCCACGAGCAGAATGTTTGGATGCTTTCTAATGATTCATGAATATCATGAGAGTGTTTGTGTGTTTTGTCTTTTCTTTGCTGACGTTTGTTACTAACAAAGACAATTTACGCTCTGTGTGTGTTTTCATCCTTACCAGCCGCACTCTAACTGCAATGAAGGAAACAAACTGTAGAAATTGTCGACTCAGTGACTTCATAAAATATTGAAGTGGTTCAGGTAGAGCCAGTTTTTAAATGACCATGAACACTGACCGTATTGTATCTGTACAGCATGTTTTTCTATTAGACAGATTTGTAACAGAGGCCTTGCTCTCAGTAAGTTTGAAATCCTTTTCTGATTTCTTTTGTAATCTCTGATCTTTGTGTATCCTGCTCAGTTTGCATGCTGCCTGTAGGAGTTTCTGTCTTTGTATTTGAAGAGAATTCATTGAATATACTCAGCTGCTTCCCTTTGGTGCCTCACACATCACTGAAGTTTTTCAGTGTCCAGTTATTTGTTTTTAATAGCTGTTTGAATTCTCTGTATGTTTGACCCTGTAGACTGTTTAATGGACTGCTCGTCTTCCTGTTTGTAACCACTGCCTGTTTAGGACTAAAGATTTGGATTTTTGACTTTAACACAGCCTCTGCGTGTCGTCCCTTTGTGTCCTCGTCCTCTGTGAATGTGTCACAGATGTTTCCATGATAATAACACAGCTTTCCCACAGTGGCTTGCAGCAGCATTTATTCACAGCACATTTGAGAAAGGTTCAGATTAACTCGATGAGTTTATATTCAGAATGATTCTGACAGTGGGCCACTGTGAATTGTGATCTTTCATCAGGTCAATGTTTAAGTTCAGTATTTCAAAGCAGGAGCTATGAACAGTCATCATGTTGGCATTAGAATTATTATTATTAATCATTATTAATAATGTCGTTACTCATGTATAACTTTGATTAGTATACATGAATTTTATCAATAGTAAAAATAATGAATAATTCATGTATAACTTTTATTGTGTTTTGTATATTAATTATATTTAAATAGAGATGTTGACCCTGTCTCTACAGTAGCATCAGTGTAACATACATTATTGGTCCAAGCTGTCATAAATGGGGAGCCTGATCCTTTATTATGAAAACATGACGAGTATTTTTCTTGTCAGTTGGGAAGAAGTTGGTCTTTTTTTCCTTCTTTTTGCTCAGTTTGTCTTTTCTTTGATAATTGAAACTCTGATCAAACCTACTCATGTTCACAGCATGTAAAAGCAGCTGACAGTCCGTGGCATTGTTGTTTGTAGAGGTGCAGTGTAGTGGGAGCATAAATCAAAAGAAAACAGTAACATTTATGTAATAAAACATCTGAATGAAAATGAACAGGCCCTTTATGAACTTCAAAGGGATCTGAAAACAACACTTTTTAAAAGAGTATCTTGGGGTGTAGGTGGTCAAAATAGAAAACTGAGCTGAGACTCTAAGTTCAATCCATCCATTGGTTTTTACTTAGGAGGAAGAAATGTCAGGCTGGTGCAGGCTGGTTAGGTGCATGTGGTTATCTTTACCTAAATGAGTTCACTTTGTGGCTGCCAGGTTGGGCAGAAGTACCTGTCCCCTGTTAGGCTTAGCAAGGTTCTCCAGGAGTTTCTCCATGGGTAGAGCTTCTAGCTCCTGCAGCACATCTGTGGCCGTGCAGGCTGCCACTTTCTTGGTTGCTCTTTTTACCCCACTGGTGGATGAGCTGCAATGGTCTCCATTTGTCCCATATGTGTTTACTTCTTCTTCTTCTTTTGCATATTAAACACATTATTCTGTTTCTATGTATTTGCTATGATTTGCTATTTGTTAAGTAACATTGCTTCACTCACTATGCCGGGTTTGTGTGTGGAAGCATTCAGTTGCTGGCAAATCAAACATTCTGCAAATGAAGCTGAATACTCAGTTACATGTTTCTTTACATTTTATTATGTTACAGATTAAGTCATTTGTTCTTACTTTGTTTGTCTTTTCAGTCTTCATGAGGGTCAGGTGTGGGGAAACGCCCGCCCGGCATTTCCTCATTTTAAAGTCCTGCTGATGTCACACATGACATCAGCAGGTCAAACCAAGTGGAGGGGTTTGTTTGTCCATAGAGATGCTTCCTTTTGTTTGTTTTAAGGTTTAAATGGATTTGTTGAATGTGTTTCTTTTCATCAATACTGCCATTTAGTTACTGCCATGTAACTAAAATTGGATTTTATCATCTAAAAAATATAGCCAGAGTCGCCCTATTCTCTCTCGGGCCAACACGGAGATGCTGATGCATGCTTTTATTACCAGTCGCATTGATTACTGTAATGCCCTGCTCTCTGGTCTTCCTAAGAAGAATATTTCAACTTTACAACTCTTGCAAAACTCGGCAGCTCGTGTGCTGACGAAGACCAGAGGGCGGGCCCACATTACACCGGTTTTAGAATCGCTGCACTGGCTCCCCGTGTGTTTCAGGATCGATTTTAAAGTTCTTTTATTGGTTTTTAAATGTCTTAATGGTCTTGGGCCTTCCTATCTCTCAGATCTGCTTTTACCATACGAACCCTCGCGGACCCTGAGGTCCTCTGGTACTGGCCTTTTGATTGTCCCTAAAGTCAGGACACATACTCACAGAGAGGCAGCTTTTCAGTGGTATGGTCCTCGTCTGTGGAACAGCCTGCCAGAGGAGCTCAGGGCCACAGAGAACGTACATGTTTTTAAGAACAGGCTCAAGACCCACCTTTTTAATTTAGCTTTTACTTAGCATTTATTTATTTTATGCTTATTTATTCTATCCTGTTATTCTATTATTAATTTAGGATTTACCTAATATTTGTTTGATTTTATTCTTATTCATTTTTTAATCTTCTTATTCTATTTATATTTATATTGTATCCTGTTCTTATTTATTTTATCATTTTACCCTATATATATTGTATTGCGTCATATCTCCAGTGTTTCCTCGGAGGGCGCTCTCTGCACAGGGGCTGTGATTGACCGTGGCTGCTGGGTCTCTGGGGTCCTCTCAGCCTGGCTGGGGGGCTCCTTTGCCTCCCTCCTGCTGTGTGCCCAGCCTGGAGGCTGCGGTCTGTGACCGGCTCCCGGTGCAGACGGCTCCCTGTTATAGTGTTTCCTCACTTGGCTCATGCGAGCCCAGCCCAATTTTTACTCTTTAAGTGTGCGCGTGTGTGTATGTGTGTGTGGGTGGGGGTGGGGGGATATATGTGTATTGAGAGTGTGGGGAGTGAGTTGGAGGGTGGGGTGGGCTGCTTTTAACTATGTAAAGCACTTTGTGCTACATTTTCTCTGTATGAAAAGTGCTTTATAAATAAAGATTGATTGATTGATTGATTTAGTTGTGTAAATGTGCATGTTAGAAGTGTGAAGAAGTTTTGTGTTTAGAAATGTATAGAAACCAATCATTTCCTGACAGCATGTCTGATGGAAAGAAGTGCAGATTATGTATGAAGTCTAACTGCACACAGTAACTGTGTTACAATAAGGACTTAACAGCGCCCTCTGCTGGAGTGTTTCAGTACTGCGTTAACTAGAATACACCACCTCCTCCTCACACCACCTGCTACAGCTCTACTCTTCTATGACTACAGTCATCCACAGCACTGATGTGAGGTCACATGGCTCATAAGAGAGATAATCCCATACAGCTTATGACAAAATTTGATCCGAAGTGATTGATGGCCCTAATCACGACCTTTTGACCTCCCGCCCCTCCCCCCCGGAAGCGTGTAATGAGCGTGACGAATCGCATCCGGAGAAGGGGGGTGGGAAACCCCCCGCGTGACGAATTATATCCTGAGAAAGGGGGGTGAACCCCGGAAGCGCGCCATCTGTTGTTGGGGAAAAAAAAAGTTTTTAGAGGGAGGGGTGAACCCCCGGAAGCGCGTCATCTGTTGTTGGGAAAAAAAGTTTTTAGAGGGAGGGGGAAACCTCTGGAAGCGCTCCATCTGTTGGAGGGGAATAAAAAAGCAGAGAGGGAGGAGTCCGTCACAATTTCTAAGTCACACACGCAAGATGGATTTCCTTCTGCAGCCCCGCAGCGTTCCTGTGTCCGATGAGATCTGCTCTCCCAAAGAAGAAGGCTTTGAATATGACATATTCAAATACAGCATATTTACTATGGAAGGCATCGATCCGGACCTTATGACCCTACCGGAAATACTCCGGAAGTGTCTAGTCATTTTCAGACCTGTTGCGTCATGTTCCCTAAGCACAGCGGTGATGCAGCAGATGATTCTGTGATGTATAGAGAGACAGAGCGGATGTAATTTTACTTTCTTAAGCTGCACCGGCGTTTGTAATGGAAATAAAGAGTGACTTCCTGTAGAGATTTCAATAGTATTTTATTTTCCTACAATACAGACGCTGTTAAAAAAAAACAAAAAACCTTTAAGATACACCATAGCTTGTGATGAAAAGAAGAACTTTCTATCCGCTTGTAACCTACAGGCTGCCTATGTGTAAAAAATTGAATAAATATCGCTTAGTGAATACTACTTTTCCTTTTGAGAGTCCTTTTTTACAAGAGACTGAAAAAACAAACCAGCGACAGGCGATCTTGTTTCACACACACACACACACACACACACACACACACACACACACACACACACACACACACCGCGGGTACTTTTACAATGGGTTTTCTCAATAGATAGAAAATGTTGATCCGCTGAGGAGTCAACATACGATATTATCATTGCTTGTAACCCGGTAAATAATTTCTTACATCTCCCCATAAAACAAGTCTTAGCGAGGAAAAAAGCTCATATTCGAATAAGTTTATTAAAGCACCCCCCCTCTGTGGGAAAGAGTCAACCATGAGGCGAGTTTTGTCAACAGCAAGAACAAGGTCAGACAGCAATTGTCCATTTGGTAAAACAAATACCCGTCTCAAAGCTATATTTTACCGTTGCAGAATGTGGAAAACAGAAGGCGTTCGCAAGAAGGCAATCAAAAAAAAAAAAAAAAAAAAAAACCCTCTCTAACTATTGGTATTGTCAAGAGAAAGATGCGAAAAACAGATGCTTCGCTAGACTAGGATAAAATGAGAGAAGAAACGGAAGGGGAGTCGCTATCTGTGACAGTTCTACCAATCGCGAGGAAGAATCCGTGAATATTATGTCAGCATTCCGTTCAAACAACGCCGCCGATCAGAGCGCCAGGGCCATCTCGCCAGAACTGTTCATACCTCACCCCGGTAAGTTTTTTTCTTTACGACTTTAAATTATATATCAACAGAGATGTCAATAATTTGATTACTTTCTTTTAGATTTCTACATCAATGATTTCACGCAAGTGGACTACGGTACGTTTAAATAAGTATATACCATTTTTTAAATAAGTTTAGATAGACTTGATTTAACCATGCTCTGATACTTACAGAAACAATCGATAATGCAGTGAGTAACAGCAGAAATCCGGCCGTTTTCCACGGCGAATTAGAAGCCATATCCCCCGCAGAACCTCCGCTGCCGCCGCGTCGAAGAGAAGAACGAGAAGACGGCACTATTTTCGTCTCCGCATACCGGGAGAACCGTGGAGAAAAAAGTTTTAAAATCGAAGGTAAACAATATGATGCATTATCCGCCATTTTGTTGAATAACAGGATGTGACGGAGTAATCCGAGTGTGCTATACCGCCCCTCCCGACCCGGAGCAGATTTTTAAAAAGTTTTGCTTTATTTCTCGACAGAGGTAATCGAGAATATACAGACCCCGCCGCAGCGAAAAGAAGAAGAAGAAGACGACGACGTTATTTTCGTCAACGCATACCGGGAGAACTGCAGGAAAATACCTTTTAAACCAAAAGGTAAACAATATGATGCAATATCCGTCATTTCGATAAATATCAGGATGTGGCGGAGTAATCCGAGTGTGCTATACCGCCCCTCCCGACTTGGAGTGGTATAAAGCGTGCTAGAAAGTTTTTAATTTATTAAATTTTTCTCTTTTTGTTTTATTTCTCGGCAGCCGAGATTGCGGATATACCTATTCAAGCCCCCTCCGCTACAGACAATCGCGCGGAGGAGCGAGGTAAATAAAAAGTTTTTTCATTCTCGAAAAATAGGAAGGAGGAGGTTGTTTTCTTAAATCTCTTCTGTTTTATTTCTCGGCAGCCGAGATTGCGGATATTCCTAACCAATCCCCCGCTACAGACAATCGGGCGGAGGAGCGAGGTAAATAAAAAGTTTTTTCATTCTCAAAAAAATAGGAAGGAGGAGATTGTTTTCTTAAATCTCTTCTGTTTTATTTCCCCCCGACAGAGACCGATACAGAAAATCAGGCGGAAGAAAATCAGGCTGAGGAGGAGGAGGAACCGTCCAGATCTCCTCCTCTTAGGAGAGTGAGAGCTCCTCTCAGGAGACTGAGAGGTAATTGACGGGGGGATGAATCGATCCTATTAAACTTCTCTGCTCTATAAAAATAAAAAATGTAAGGTTTAAAAATACATTCTGTCCGTCTTTTCTTACAGCTCGACGGATGCTTCATAAGAAGAGAATCCTTGAAAACCTCGCTTTCATGTACGCCATAACAGTTCGCACATATGCATCGATATACAGACACAAGGACCTGTAAAGTAAAAGCATGTAAAAGTCTGTGAATTAAGAAATAAAGAAAATCATGTCGGAAGAACACAGCATTCCTGAGGCTTTGTTGGAAGCCGTGGCAGAATTAAACAGAAACGATGAACATTTAGCCCCACCGTTAGAAAACAATATAGCCCCACCACCAAACGACCCACTACAACCTTTAGAAAACGCATTGCAGGTCCTCCTTCAAAACATTGAAAACGAACGGCTTGCCGGTCTACTGAACTTTGACCCTCTGCAGCCGATAGAAAATGCTCTTCAGCTCTACGACCGGCAGCAGGGGGAGCAGCAGGTGCAGCAGCATCATCAGCAGCAGCCCAGGGAGGAGGAGGACCGGCCTGCGGAGCATCAACAAGGAGGAGGAGGATCTCGGGTACAGAACGATGCGGTGACTCGCCGCGAACATTTTAATAATTTCGAAATAAGGCGAGTATTTAACATTCCCTCTCCGGATGAAGCGAGCGACCTCGCTCAATTTTACCTCGACGTCAGGGATAATTTTGTAGATCTAGCGGATAGGGTCAGACCGGAAGTTAGTCGTAACGACCGGGTTCAACTGGAGATGATCAGCGAGCACGCGCGAAATCACTCTGTTTTTAGCGTCGACGACGAAAGCGCTGAAAACATTGTACCGGTTTTTGAGGACCTGCTAGCCAGGCTGATACAATCAAACGGAGCGATCGTCGCAGGCTCTCCCCTAGAAATTGTTGTGCAAGTAATTAGAAATCCTAGAGGCGGTGGCAGTAATGACCCGCGTAAAAAGATTCAAAAAATGTTAGATGATGAAATTCTAGTCAAAAAGCGTCGCTGTCTGTACGTGGTAAAAAACAAAAACGATAATCTGTGTTTTGCCATCAACCTGATTCACCTCACTCAACCTCATTTCACAGATAAACAGGCCCTGGAACGCGGCAGAGAGCTGCAGCGTTTAGCGGGGTTGAGCGATCGCACTCAGGTAACTCTCACCGACATAGGTAAATTCGAACAAATACTAAAACGTAAAATCGTCGTGTTTTACCGCCCGCCCGAGGACAGAACTCTTTCATTAATCGAAGCCCGAGGACAGAACTCTTTCATTAATCGAAACAGACTACCCGAACACGCCTCACCCGCTGTACTTATTCTTATTCCACCATCACTATTACGGGATAAAAAATCTAAAAACATTTTTAGGAATTCAGTACATTTGCGAAGAATGTCACCGCGGGTATTATAAAAGAGAGGAACACTTTTGTCAAAACCGCTGCAACCTCTGTTTTGACCCCGCATGCCCCTCTCACTTTCTGGACTCTGTAATCTGTACGGATTGTAACAGATCATGTCGCACACGTGCGTGTTATTTAAAGCACAAACAACCTAGAATTCACTCCGGTTCAGACCTCAGCGTTTGTCAACAATTGTATAAATGTCCGGACTGCAAGTGTAACAGAGTTAGAAAATAGCTTAATGAATTTCCTCAAACTTGATGTGCTTTGTGAATAGTTGGAGCCACCTGGTGGACAAACACAGCAACTGCAACTGTTAAGGTTCCAAATTGCTGCACAGCGCATGCCTCAGCAAAGGAAAAAAACTCCCAAGCTGGTGGTAGGTGCTAGTGAGCGATACTGTTGTCAATTTTGTAATTGTATTAATGAAAACACCCTCATAGTGGTAATTGTCAACATGTATTTTGATTGTAAGCAGTACTAGCATGTATCCCGAAAGTTACAGGCATTTTGATGCATGGGTAGTAACTTTATTCACGAGTAGCATTTTTAGTTAGCATGCTAAGCTAATACTCGTTAGCTAGTCGGGTGCTTTTTGACTTGCACTCAGCTCTAATGCTTCTCTATGAGATTGTGATTGTTCTAATTCTTTTTAACAGAACTGAATGTTGCAGTTGCTTTGCAGATTGTTAATGAAGACTGTGTGCTGTTTTCTTTGTACCAGGTAGGCGCTGTTAAGTATAAGTTTTAATTGATGCTGTTGTATAGGAAAAAAAAATGATGAACAATGATGATTGTTTTATAATAGAAAAGCTGTTTTTATATGTTATTGTTGTTGTTGGTTAGGAAAAAGGAGAAAAATAAATAAATAATATTGCTACTATACGATCACAAGTTTGGTTTCAGCTAGAACTTTTAAAATAAAGATTTTGTTGATGTTGTGTTGTATAAATATATCTTAGTCATTTGTTAAGTGTTATGTTTGGAAAAGGAAAAAGGAAAAAAACTCCCAAGCTGGTGAACTGAATGTTGCAGTTGCTTTGCAGATTGTTAATGAAGACTGTGTGCTGTTTTCTTTGTACCAGTTGCCAGAATAAAGAGGGAGCCCAGAGTAAGGGCAAGTCCAGCGTTGCAGTGCCGTCCTTTCTACATGGGCATATCACACCACTTGCACAATAGACTCTCAGAACAGCAACAGCTACATTGGTGCCGTGACTCTGTGATTTGAGATCAACTTGATGCAGATCTCCAACCCAGGTTGCAGTGTATTGTGCTTAAAGATTCATCCTTTGCTCGTCTTGGACTGTGAATTACGTTGAGGTACTGGACTGTTTGTTCTTTGATTTGATGGGACTCTCTCCGGACTGCTTGTGCTGACACCTGCAACTCTGAATATTTGTTATTGTCTACGTTTTGTTTTGGTTTGTTTTTCTTGCTTTTCCTTTTTTTTTCTGTTTATATGCTAATATGGCAAGCAAATTCCAGCTGAGTGATATATGTGAAAATGTTCTCTCCTCTGTTGGGCGGGGTAGAGGTGCAGCACGTGCTCATTTACTGTCACATGGGTCAGTTGGGAGGGATGAGGGAGCTTCACCTGTGTTGCCTGGGAGGGTTGGAGCCTTTGGGTCGGATTTAGATCCGGATGAGTCTCCCGTGGGGCAATTTTTGCGGGGCGAAGCACGTCACTCCACTCCCGGTGATGGGAATGACACATTAAACCAGTTTAGTGACATGATCTTTCAACTTGGTTCACAGATAGGTGAATCTATTGCGGCCAGACTTATGTCTAGTGGAGCTGTTGGTGATGTCGACCGAAATAATGCTCACTCACATAACCAGACTTCACATTCGGGTGGCGATACGAATACACCTAGTGAAAACACTCAATTCAGTGTTATTGTAAAATCCGACAGGGAACCTGTCATTTTCAGGGGTGATGGTACAGACAAGTACACAGTGACTGAATGGGTTGAGTTGATGAAATCATACATCAGGAAGCAGAGTCTTGATGTGTCGTTGCAGACAGAGGAGGTGATGGGGAGGCTAATGGGGAAGGCCAGGGATGTAGTTAAGATAGGCTTGAGAAGTGATCCTGCGCTTATTACTTCCTGCGCCCCTGATGTCATATTCAACATGCTGATAAGGTACTTCAGCAGCACTTCCTCTTGCCTACCCCTGCAGGACTTCTACTCAACTCTGCCTTCTCACAGGGAGAATCCTGTTGATTACTGGATACGCCTCAACAAGGCTGCTGATATGGCTGAGGAAGGTTTGAAGCGTCAAGGCAGGCGAATGGAGGACATTGGTGGTGAGATCGCTAAAATGTTTGTGAAACACTGCCCAGATCCTGAGCTCGCATCTGTGTTTAAGTACAAACAGATACATGAGTGGACGTGCAAGGAGATTCAGGAGAGGATAGATGAGTATCGGCGCGAGAGGGTGTCTTCTGTGAGAGTGCGCGTGGTTGAGGCCCATGCAGCAGCGCTAATTCGTGATGACACGCGTGTTGAGCTCTTGAATAACGATGACAGGAAGTCTTCTGGTGTTGACGCGCTTCCTACGTCACCCCCGTCACCTGGGGTAGGACCCTCTGTCTCACCCTCTCCTCTCTTGTCCCAGACGCAGCAGATGTTTCTTGCTCCAAGCTGTCCCACTGTTCCTCCTCTATTGTCACAGGATGGGGAACGGAATCCGACGACCTCAACTCAGAATAGATGCCAGACTATTCCCCTGCATTACCAGAAGCAGTCTGCCCTCCCTGCTCCTGAGCAGCAGTTCCCCCACAGTCAGCAGCCCAGCGACAATGCTGTGCTTGGTGAGATGATGTCGATGCTCAGGGAGCTGTTGAATAAAGCGAAGGCTGGGGATGGACATTCCCCCTCACGGCAGGGTGGCAGACGAGTACAGAATCGGGCCCCTTTGTTCAATGGCAGGAGCTGTCAGGTCTGTAATAAGGAGGACCACACTACACAGTCCCATTGCCGCTTTGCCCGACTCTGTTTCACATGCTTTCAGCCCGGTCACACACGTCGCTCGTGTGCCAATGGGGCCTCTACGGGTGACAATGCCCAGGGAAACTAGACGACCTGTGCTTTGAGGGAGGCTGTACAGGTCATGAAGAACACTCCCACACACATGATGCAGCAGAACTGTATGACAATGTAAAGGACTTAGACAAGTCTGAGAGAGTTATTTTTCAGGACACACAGAGAATCAGCAGCAGTGACAGCCTGTTCTACACTCCTGTTACAATCGGAGGCAAGTCATCCCTTGGTGCTATGTTGGATAGTGGTTCAATGGCCTGTTCTTTGAGTGAAGTAGCGCTGCAGAGGCTTGCTGCTGCTGGTGCTATTGATTTGAGAAATCAGGGGGCACCCACTGTTGTTTTTGTTGGCTGTGGTGGTGTACGAGTGAAGCCTAAATCAGTGGTGGAGCTTGACATGGAAGTGTATGGGTGTCGTATCTTGGTTCCAACCTTTGTTGTTGAGAATCAACAAGATGACTTAATAGTTGGCTCGAATGTCATCAGACATTTAATCCGTCAGTTCAAGAAAGATGCAAGCTACTGGGAGGCAGTTTCGATGTCGCGTTCAGGGCATCAGGAACTTGAACAGTTCCTCTCTCTGCTTGCTGGCCTGGAACGCTGGTCTGGTACTGAGATACCAGACAAAGTGGGCACAGTCAGGTGCAACAGGGCTGTCACCCTGCCAGGTAACAGTGAGTTTCTTGTATGGGGGAAACTTCCGAAAGATGTTAAGATATCTCCCGGCTCTACTGTAGTTACTGAGCCAACCACCTCTCGCTCTGCACCCAGGGGCATCATGGTCGCTAGAGTGGTGACTCCTCTCTGGGGAGACAGGTGGGTCCCACTCAAGCTCCTTAATGTCACAGATAACCCTGTTATTCTGCGGAGGAATGCCAAGCTTGCTGATGTCTACACCTGCCTTGCATTGGAGGATATGGAGGTTCCAGAGCTCAGTCAACAGTCTACTCGTACAGAGCCCACTGGGACATCTGTACCCACAGTGGATGTTGGTACTGTACAGGAGAGGCTGGACCGTGTTGGCCTGGGTGACCTGGACCTGAAATCCTGTGATGTGTCATCGGACTGGCAAGAAAAGTTGGCTGACCTTGTGGTCAATTATCAAGATGTCTTTTCTCGCCATCATCTGGACTGTGGTGAGGCTAAGGGCTTTGTACACAGGATTCGACTGACAGATGACAGGCCATTTCGTCTCCCCTACAGGCGTGTGCCTCCTGCCGAATACCACAAGCTCCGCCAGGTTCTTAACGAGATGGAGGAGAGAGACATAATCAGGAAGTCTACTAGCGAGTTTGCCTCACCTCTTGTCCTTGTGTGGAAGAGAAATGGCGACTTGCGAGTGTGCACCGATTTTCGATGGCTCAACAGGCGGACGCTAAAGGACGCTCATCCCCTGCCACATCAAGCTGATTGCTTGGCAGCCCTTGGTGGCAATGCGTTTTTTAGCACGATGGACTTGACTTCTGGCTTCTATAACATGCCGCTACATGAGGAGGATCGCAAATACTCTGCATTCACAACACCCATGGGTTTGTACGAGTATAACCGCCTCCCTCAGGGTTTGTGCAACAGCCCAGCCAGCTTCATGAGAATGATGACCTGCATTTTTGGCGATCAAAATTTCCTCAGCCTGCTGTGCTACCTTGATGACCTGTTGGTCTTTGCACCATCTGAGCAGTTGGCTTTGGAGAGATTGGAAATGGTTTTCAGCCGACTTCGCCAACACAACCTGAAATTGGCCCCAAAGAAGTGCTGGCTTCTCAGGAGGACGGTGAAATTCCTCGGGCACATCATTAATGAGTCTGGTGTGTCCACAGATCCTGCTAAGGTCGAGGCTGTCAGCAATATGACCATTGCGGACCTAATGGAGCCTGATGGGATCACCCCGTCACAGTCCCGTGTCAGATCATTTCTGGGGATGGTGAACTATTACCAGCATTTTGTGCCCAATTGCTCTGCCTTGGCAAGGCCCCTCTTTGACCTTCTGTCTGGCCAGAAGCAGAAGCGCAAGGGGCGGGCACGTGTGAGCCGTGCTATGCAATCTCGGAAGCTGACACCTACTGACTGGACACATGATCATCAACAGTCATTTGAGGATCTGAAGGCTGCTTTGGTGTCCTCAGTAGTTTTGGCCCATCCTGACTTTGCTCGCCCTTTTGTCTTGTCCACCGACGCCTCCTTGGATGGGCTGGGAGCAGTTCTTTCACAAGTTCAGGAAGGTGATTTTGTGGCTAGACCAGTTGCATTTGCCAGTAAATCCCTTTCCCGTGCCCAGCGTAAGTACCCTGCTCATCGCCTTGAATTCCTTGCGTTGAAATGGTCTGTGTGTGACAAGTTCAGCCACTGGCTCAAGGGACATGCCTTCACGGTGTGGACTGATAATAATCCACTTACACACATTATGACTAAACCTCATCTGGACGCCTGTGAGCAGCGGTGGGTGGCGAAGCTGGCATCTTACGAGTTTGATATCAAATATGTCCCTGGTTCTAAGAACATTGTCGCAGATGCACTAAGCCGTCGACCGTTTGTGAAGTTGGCTGTCGGAGAGAGGTTGCTCTGCTGTCCCTATAGCAACCTAGTTGGAGAAGCTCTTCCCATCTCTGTTGGCTCAGTACAGGAGGCATTTCGACAGTCGAACTCCAGTCGACATCTCTTCGATGGCCAGGTCGAGGAGGAGCCTAATGTGTCGGTGCATGCTAAGAACCAGTCCTTGACTAAAGAAGAGGTCTCTGCCATCTTTGAGACACATACCCTTTGGGAGTCGGGTGCCAGAACGCGTGCTGTTGACATCCTCCAACAGCTTCCACAGCTACTTCTCCCTGCAACGGATGCTCAACCTGTGTTCTCTGAGCGTGAGCTTCGTGAGGGGCAGTTGAGGGATCCTGTCCTCTCCAGAGTGCTGTACTTTGTGGAACGTGGCCGTCGACCTTCCCGGAGGGAAAGATCCAGTGAGTGTGCCATGGTCATTAGGTACCTTAAACACTGGGACAAACTGACGATGTGTAATGGTGTCCTTTACAGAGTATCTAGGGATCAGGTCTCCAAGAAGAAGAGATACCAATTTGTTGTTCCTGATGCCCTTAAACCCGAGGTCCTCCAGGGCACACATGACAATGCTGGCCACCAGGGGCAGTTTAGGAGCTTGTGTCTGGCCCGCCAGAGGTTCTTTTGGCCGCACATTGACAGAGATGTGAAGGATTATGTGCGACAATGCCAGCGGTGTGTCATTGGTAAGGCAGCTGATCCTGAGGGGAGGGCACCCCTGGAGAGTATCAAGACATCTGCACCTTTGGAAATTGTGTGCATTGATTTTTGGACTGCGGAGGATTCTAACAAGAAACCTGTTGATGTGCTGGTAGTGACAGACCATTTTACTAGGATGGCCCAGGCCTTCCCTTGCCGAGATCAGTCTGCTAAACAGGTTGCGAAGCAACTCTGGGACAAGTATTTCTGCATTTATGGATTCCCAGAGAGGGTCCATTCTGACCAGGGCGCATCATTCGAAAGTCAGCTGGTTGCTGAATTGCTCAGGGTTGCTGGTGTGAAGAAGTCTCGGACGACGCCATACCATCCAATGGGCAACGGTAGTGTGGAACGTTTTAACAGGACACTGGGCAACATGATTCGTGCCCTCCCTCCTGATGCGAAACACGACTGGCCCCGGCGCCTCCAGACCCTGACATTCATGTATAACTGTACTGTGCATGAGACAACAGGTTACGCTCCTTTCTATCTCATGTTTGGTAGGGTCCCCCGTCTTCCAGTTGATGTGCTGTTCAAAAGCATACTGAAAGATCCTGAAATCGGTTGTTATGATAGCTACGTGGTGTCCCTGACAAAGGATCTTCAAGAGGCAATGGCTATTGCTCAAGGACATGTTGACAAAGAACAGAGACGTCAGGCTGAGCTCTATAACCGCCGTGTGAAGGGGAACTTGATCGCTACGGGTGATAGAGTCCTGGTTTCCAACAGACGTGAGAGAGGGAAGCGAAAAACAGCAGACAGGTGGGAGTCCGCCATATACACTGTCGTTGGTGTGAAACCTGCTACTCACACATATGTGATCAAGAATCCTATCACTGGACAGGAGAGGGTTGTGCACCGTAACCTGTTGATGCTTGTTAACTTCTTGCCTGTGGACGTGGACAGTCACGCAGATCGCACCTTTCAGTCTTCTTCTGAAGCTGGATCTGGCGATGCCATGGATGCGACGGGATTGCTGTCTTTCTCAGAGAGTGGGGATTCTGTGAACAGAACTCGGCAATGGGTTGACAAATTGTCGGCTGCACGTTCGGACAGCTGTGAGGGCGCTGAGCCCTCTGGTCATGTTTTGAGCATGGCTGATGAGCCTGAGAGTGTGAGTGATTTGCACCATCAAGCCGGTTCAGTGACCTCTGAACGAGACTGCTTATCGGCCCCCTCGACTATCACTCAGGGAGGGAACAGACAACTCACGCCTTCCACCCACTCTGGTCCTGGCGATGTACAACCAGTCAGATCTCGTTTTGGACGCATTGTCAAACCAGTCAATCGGTTGCTCCATGTAATGTCCACTCAAGAGGTTGTTAATGATGCAAGTCAGATGATTGGCAAAGTCTCTAAGTCATTACGTCAGGCTTTTCAGTAAGTTTTTTTTATTTTCTACATTGTGGTTTCCAGTTTGGTGTATTCTTTGTTCCATTCTGGTTTTCCATTGCACCACCATGTTTGAACTTCGGTCCCGATGCGGGGACATTTCTTTTTCTGTGGGGCATGGTTTGTGTGGGGTGTAGACGGCATCCTGCATCCAGGAGCTGGTAGTGAGTTGGCGCCGCTCACTCTGCTTCATCCTTTTGGGGATACTTCTTGAGTTGGTGTGTCTATATAACCATTTCTTTTGGGTTTCTCTTTTGTTTTGTTGATTTTGGTGGATGCTGTGGGTTGTGCATCTTTAATTTTGAGTGAAATTCTGCGGGGGTGGATGTAACAGAGTTAGAAAATAGCTTAATGAATTTCCTCAAACTTGATGTGCTTTGTGAATAGTTGGAGCCACCTGGTGGACAAACACAGCAACTGCAACTGTTAAGGTTCCAAATTGCTGCACAGCGCATGCCTCAGCAAAGGAAAAAAACTCCCAAGCTGGTGGTAGGTGCTAGTGAGCGATACTGTTGTCAATTTTGTAATTGTATTAATGAAAACACCCTCATAGTGGTAATTGTCAACATGTATTTTGATTGTAAGCAGTACTAGCATGTATCCCGAAAGTTACAGGCATTTTGATGCATGGGTAGTAACTTTATTCACGAGTAGCATTTTTAGTTAGCATGCTAAGCTAATACTCGTTAGCTAGTCGGGTGCTTTTTGACTTGCACTCAGCTCTAATGCTTCTCTATGAGATTGTGATTGTTCTAATTCTTTTTAACAGAACTGAATGTTGCAGTTGCTTTGCAGATTGTTAATGAAGACTGTGTGCTGTTTTCTTTGTACCAGGTAGGCGCTGTTAAGTATAAGTTTTAATTGATGCTGTTGTATAGGAAAAAAAAATGATGAACAATGATGATTGTTTTATAATAGAAAAGCTGTTTTTATATGTTATTGTTGTTGTTGGTTAGGAAAAAGGAGAAAAATAAATAAATAATATTGCTACTATACGATCACAAGTTTGGTTTCAGCTAGAACTTTTAAAATAAAGATTTTGTTGATGTTGTGTTGTATAAATATATCTTAGTCATTTGTTAAGTGTTATGTTTGGAAAAGGAAAAAGGAAAAAAACTCCCAAGCTGGTGAACTGAATGTTGCAGTTGCTTTGCAGATTGTTAATGAAGACTGTGTGCTGTTTTCTTTGTACCAGTTGCCAGAATAAAGAGGGAGCCCAGAGTAAGGGCAAGTCCAGCGTTGCAGTGCCGTCCTTTCTACATGGGCATATCACACCACTTGCACAATAGACTCTCAGAACAGCAACAGCTACACAAGCGCCTCTCCCGTCGCGGAATGCACAGGTGCACAGCCGCCAGATGTAAAATCTGTCGCGCGGAGCTTCCTCCCGACAACGATCAACACCTGTGTTACATCCAACCTTTGAAACATGAAAACTCTGATAACGCTTCCATAATCTTTTATGACTTTGAAACCTTCCCAGACAGGGAGGGGGCGCACGTCCCTTACCTAGTGTGCACAAAATCTCTAGAAGGAGAAGAGTGGCACGCTTACGGTGTAGACTGTGTTGAAAAGTTTCTCCAAAGATACAGAAGGAAAAGATATAGAGAGACCACGTTCGTTGCGCACAACGCGAAAGGGTTTGACAGCTATTTAATTCTAAGTCACCTGGTGGGGGGTGGGATGACGCCCTCTCTCATCATGCAAGGCAGTAAAATTATATGTTTCACAGAATCCGATTTCCTTCTCAAATTCATAGACTCGCTTTCTTTTCTCACCATGCGTCTCAGCGCTATGCCCAAAGCTTTAGGCTTCGAGGACAAATCCAAGGGATTTTTTCCTCACAAATTCAGCTCGCGGGACCGTTTAAAATACTCGGGTCCGTATCCTCCTCCTTCAGATTACGGGGTGGAGCGCATGTCACCCCCCGAACGGGCAGAGTTTTTGCGTTGGCACTGCGAGGCCTCCCGGGGAGTGTTTAACTTTGAAAAAGAGTCCCTGTATTACTGTCGAAACGACGTTAATATCCTGAGAGAGGCGTGCGTAAAGTTCAGAGACGGTTTTATAGGCGAAACTAAAGTAGACCCTTTCAGCTGCGTCACTATAGCTTCAGCCTGCATGAAAGTGTTTCTCACCAATTTCCTACCCGAAAACAGTCTGGCCATCCCCTCGCCCGACAACTACGGGCGCAGGTTCAGAGCCTATTCGCACGCGTCCATTCAGTGGCTGGAGTGGGTAGCTCACTCTCAGAAAATTCCCGTTCAACACGCTCTCACAACCGGCGGGGAGAAAAAAATAGGCCCGTACTTTGTCGACGGATACGCGCTGATTAACGGGGAAAAGTGGGTGTGGGAATTTCTGGGATGCTTTTATCACGGCTGTCCAAAATGCTACAGGCCTGAGGAAATCTGCCCTTTGACCCGCGCTCCTTACGGGGACCTGCACGCCTCTGCCGAGGCGAGGCTCCGGGAGCTGAGAAACGTTTACAGAGTCCGCACGGTCACTCTGTGGGAGCACGAATGGAACAAGATGAAAAAATCGAACGAGGAGGTTATAAATTTTATGCGGAGCTACGAAGTCCCGGAACCTCTGTCTCCTCGACCGGGACTTTACGGAGGCCGCACTTCGGCCTTGAGGCTGCGTTACAGCGCCTCGCCAGGAGAAAATGTGTATTACGTAGACGTCACATCCCTGTACCCTTACGTCAACGCCAAGTGCGCTTACCCTCTGCATCACCCCCAAATCATCAGAGAGAATTTTGCAGACCCTCGCAGTTATTTCGGGCTGATCAGAGCCACCGTTTACCCGCCGCGCGGGCTCTATTTCCCCGTTCTACCGTACAAAACCCCCCGGAGGTAAATTAATATTCTCCCTCTGTCGCACCTGCGCCGAGACTAATCAACAAAGCGATCCGTGCCTTCACGACGACGAGGCCAGAGCTCCCACCGGGGTCTGGGTCACCGTCGAGTTTAACAAAGCCTTAGAATTAGGTTACAGAGTGGCTAAAATCACAGAGGTCTGGCACTTTGATAGTCGCAGCAGCGCTGAAGCTCTCATGTTAAACACACACTGATCTATGGACACGTTCATGTGTTTCTAACAGAACCAGGCTGTTATCAGCCTGCACTAACATTATGTCACACACACTGAATGTAACAGTGACAGTTTACATCATCACACAATCAGCTGTGATTGTTTCACTGTCATCAAACGAGTCAACAGGAAGTAGAATCAATAGAAACCAATCATTTACTGACAGCATGTCTGATGGAAATAAGTGCAGATTATGTATGAAGTCTAACTGCACACAGTAACTGTGTTACAATAAGGACTTAACAGCGCCCTCTGCTGGAGTGTTTCAGTACTGCGTTAACTAGAATACACCACCTCCTCCTCACACCACCTGCTACAGCTCTACTCTTCTATGACTACAGTCATCCACAGCACTGATGTGAGGTCACATGGTTCATATGTAAGGAGCACAGCTGACCTCAGGTCAGTTTAATGACTGTGAGCAGCAGCTGTGTTATTGTCACTGTGACAGGGAGACACTCTCAGACACAGCGCTCATGTCAGCTTGTTCTCATGCAGGAGGATCAGGAGCTCCATGTTTGTCTTTCTGTTTGAATCATGATGTGTTTGTGCCATCAGAGTCTGTCATGAGTACTCAGGGTTTCACAGCAGCTCTTCTGGATGCTGACGAGGACTCCAACCTCATGTTTCACCTCTCTGAGCTTCTGATGTCTGTGAACACTCGTGTTTCTTCTCTGGGCTCATCTGGACAAAAACACCTTTCTGTGTTTGGCTGCAGCCTCATTCTGACTGACAGGAAGTGTGTTATCCATGAGCTGCACTTCTGTGAGGAAGTTTCCTGCTGTGTTTCCTGTCTGTGGACAAACACGAGTGTTCCAGCTGAGGACTTGGTTCCTTCCACCTGTCCATACAGGACATCACGCTGTCTGCAGCTCTGTAAATGCAGCTGCAGGTCCTTCCACGTGCTGCTCTGTATTTGTGCAGTTTGTAGTGTGTCCTGGGAAACGTAGCACACATGGTGTTCTTCTGCTGTTTCCTCCTTTCACTGAGTGTGAAACACTGACGCTGTGCTGTTGTTCACAGAGGGGAGCTGATTCTAGCTGCAGCTGGACTCTGTCATCTAACTGAATGTGTTGGTGCTGATCACGGGGCTCTGAGGGGGGAGCAGCAGGAGGACTCTGGATGCTGACGTCAGTGTATCTGTGGAAGCTCCCACAGCGTGTCTGTCATTCAATATTGTGCTGTATATTGTATCTATGCAAAGATGAACAGACTGTGTGTTCACTGGTCTCTGTGCTGCAGCTCTGATGTCATCATCACTCCCTCCTCCACCCTCAGCAGTCCCAGCATGCTGCTGTGGTGCACCCCACCCTCACTCTACACCTGAGCCACAGACCACACCCTCCACCTCAATATACACCACAGTTTTCTCTGCTGTGGAAATGAGATCAGGAGGAAATCATCATTATTATTATTTAATAAACGCTCACATTAATGTGGGCTTATTTGTTTCATATTAGAAACATTAGTTGAGTGTTTTTAGTATAAAATGGTCAAAGTCCCTCTTTTTGCTCCTCCCCTCACCTGTGGATGGGCGGTGCTGTTACCGTGGTGACAGCTTGGATGTGTTTCAGTCCTGCCTGGTTATCACTGCAGGAATCTTTCACATTTATTACAGGTAATAACTCTGATTTTTCTGTGTATTATGAACCAAATGTATCCTGATACACACAGAGATGGATGAGCAGAGGGTTTTTTTGCAGTTTATGTAGTTACTATGGACTTAATGCATACATATTATTAAAATTAGGGCTATAACAGTTGTATTGATGTATAGCAACTTGAAATGCTCCCACAAATGGCTCCACAGCATGTAAAAATATAACAAAAGCTCTGGCGGACTTGGTTCTGTGGTCAGTCTTAAAGGGTGAAGTTCAACTCTGTAATCTTCACTGTGTCACAGAGTTCAGTGAGTCCCGTTATTCACAGTATCAATCAGATCATCAGAGAACAGCTGATCAGCAATCAGTGGTGCCAACAGCGCCTCCTGTGGTGAGAGGATGCAATAATGCAATGTAGCATTTTTCCACTCAACACTTGCAGTCATGGAAACTGTCTGTTGGATCTGTGTGACGTTGCTTTCTTGGTTAGAGTTCCTCACAAATGTCCAGATGATTCTTCTAATGAGGCGTCGACCATGTTTGCAGCTCTTTGGAAGAAAACGTCGCCCTTTGCCATCCTTACTTTTCTTTGACTTCTTCAAATGCAGCTGAACTCCAGCTGGTATTTTCTTGGACTTTGCAGCTGTTTCTGGTCATCAGTTCATTCCTGCAAACCTCTGAAGCTGAACAACAATGATGCTGCATTGCTGGCTGATCCCAAAAGGTTGATTCTGTTCATCTGGACGTTTTCAGAAACGTTTGCTCACTGATCAGGTGACTTCTTCAGTCTCAGCTGACTGCAGCTTTACAAGCTTACAAACAGCACATTTGCACAATGACTGAAAGCAGCAGCACCTGATATATATGATACTAATATAATACATATACATATATAATCCATACTAATGATGAAGGAACTGAGCTCACAGTCCATTGTTCATTCAGTGAACTACTCAGTTTATTTTGGGCCTCAGAAATGCTCACTCTGTTTGTACATCACTGTCAGCAATAGACTCATTCTGCTGTGTGGACAGGAACACATGTGACATCACTTCCTGTTTGTTTGTGACTGAAGAAGTTTACAAGGAATCATTTAGAAGAGTTTCAAACATCAACTGATTGAATCCATGAATCTGAAAACGTGTTTGTGAGTGAAAGAGACAGACATGTACAGACTGAACTATCTGTTCAACAGTCAGAGTGTTTCTGTAACAGGAGACACTCTTTACACTCCACTCAGCACAGGGACACTGAGGCACCACGAGACAAGAACCAAAACCCAGGATAAAGAGTTTGAGTGAATGTGGTGTTGAAGGTGTGGAGGTGGATCAGAGTGTCAGAGGAGACTCTGTAGAAGGACAGAGTGCCAGCAGGACAGTCCACATACACTGCTGCTCTGTTAGAGACAGAGGAGGAGGAGGAGGAGGAGGAGATGGATGTTTTTATCTTATTGTGCCTGACAGAACGAGGACCATCACCAGTGCAGTACAGACTCCAGGACTGATCATTGTGTCCAAACACACAGTCAGCACTGCCTCCTTTCCTTCTGATGCTTCTGTAACTCACTGATATACAAACGCCTCCTCTCCACTCGACCTCCCAGTAACAGCGACCAGTCAGACCATTTCTACACAGCAGCTGAGGACAAACATCAAATCTGTCTGGATGATCAGGATATGACTGAACCTCCTCCACATGTGTCACCTTCCTGTTGTTGTCAGACAGTTGGAGGTTTGTGTTCACTGTGTTTGTGTCGATTGTGAGTTGACAGGAATCTGATGGAGAGAACAAACACAATCCAGCTGCAGTTATTGATCCATCATCTGTTCATTGATTGACACTTTGATGATGACTCCTGACATGATGAAGAT